>NW_028171320.1:0-1000 GCF_963971535.1 Notolepis coatsorum
TAATTCAACCAGGAGTAGCAGAGAAGTAGAACGGTGACACAAAAAGAGCGATTATGTTTTTTTTATGTTTTCTTCCATCTTCTTTTCTTGGAATAACACCCTATTTTTACTGTTCACAGTCAGAGGATGTGTCTCTGATCTGACTGCTGCAAGATTCTCTTCAGTCGCTGAGGTGAAGCTGACTCTTTTCCCCACAGCATCGATCATTGATGTGCATCGAAATGCATCACTTATCACAGTGTAATCGTACCCGTGTGACCAAATGAATTCACACATGCACACACACACACACACACACACACACACACACACACACACACACACACACACACACACACACACACACACACACACACACACACACACACACACACACACACACACACACACACACACACACACACACACACACACACACACACACACACACACACACACCTACACACACACACACACACACACACACCTACACACACACACACACACACACACATGCACACACACCACATGCTATGCCTAAAGCTCAAATCAGGACCATGGACAGCACCCAACAGGCTGCATTGTTCAGTCATGTGTAGACCATGTCTGAAATCCCTCACTACCTACACAACCAGAGGCTAGTAACCCTACTGCCAACACTCTGTGCTTTTCACCCAGTCAGTGAAAATCATCTCCTACTGTGCAGTAGGGAAGTTACCTTTTGTCCTGGAAATGGAAATAAGAATCATATTGGGCACTTCAACAAAAAACAATATGCAGATTTATTTTGCACATGATCTCACACACATTCAAAAACTCTAAACAGTGTTGGGCACATTCATTTAGTTTGACAGTTATTGAGAGTAAATGAGTTTGAATATGGCCACCAGTGATCGGGGACATTGAATCCTTGTGTTGTGTTAATTACAGCTCCATGAGATTATGTGCTGTAGATGAAAAAATTGCAATACCTTATCATTATTGTGTCACCTTGTGTTGTAATTAACACAACACAAGGATT
>NW_028171319.1:0-12500 GCF_963971535.1 Notolepis coatsorum
TTAACCGAGGAGCTGAGCCATTTCTATGCCCGGTTCGACAGAGCAAACAGGGACCAATCTTTCCCTGCTATTATCATATGTCCCAGCATGCTTCAAACATCCACAATTATACCAGTACCCAAGCAGTCAGTTGTCACGTGCCTGAACGACTACAGACCCGTGGCACTCACCCCCCTCCCTGCTAAATGTCTAGAGAGACTGGTCAGGAAACACATCACATCCATCATCCCGGCCTCCTTTGACCAATACCAGTTTGCTTATAGGCAGAACAGATCAACTGAAGGTGCTATAGCCATTGTGCTTCATACCGCCCTAGAACATCTAGAGAAGAAAAACACCTACGTAAGAATGCTCTTTGTCGACTATAGCTCTGCCTTCAACACTATACACCCCCGTAAACTCATCAGTAAACTCCAAACCCGGGGTCTGTGTAATATACTGTGTAACTGGGTGCTGGACTTCCTCACAAACCGCACACAAGCCGTCAGGCTGGGCAACTACACCTCGTCCACCCTGTCTCTCAGCACCGGCGCCCCGCAGGGTTGCGTACTCAGCCCATTACTGTACACCCTGCTCACACATGACTGTTCCCCCTCCTACCCCTCCAATTACATCATCAAGTTCGCAGACGATACCACAGTCGTGGGTCTCATAACAAACAACAATGAGTCTGCCTACAGGAGGGAGGTGGAAGACCTTACAGTCTGGTGTGACAGCAACAACCTGGCGCTCAACATAAAGAAAACAAGAGAGATCATAGTGGATTTTAGAAGATCAAGGCCTGACCACTCCCCTCTGCTCATCAACAACGAGGTAGTGGAGAGGGTCACTGAGTTCAAGTTCCTGGGTCTCAGTGTGAGTGAGACCCTGTCCTGGAGCACCAACACTGCCTCAGTGATTGGGAAAGCTCAGCAACGCCTATACTACCTAAGGAAGCTGAATCAGGCTGGCCTGCCACAAAATCTCCTTGTCAACTTTTATCATTGTGCGGTTGAGAGTGTGCTGACCTACAGTGTGTCTGTGTGGTTCTCCAGCTGCACAAAGGCAGAGCAAGAGGCTCTACAGAGGGTGGTGAAGGCGGCAGGCAGGATCGTCGGGACTCCTCTACCAAACATCACCTCCGTCTTCACCTCCCGCTGCCTCCACCGCTCCAAGTGTATCATCAAGGACCAGTCTCACCCAGCACATCCCCTCTTTCAGCTCCTTCCCTCAGGGAGGAGATACCGGTCCATACATGCCAAGAGTTCAAGACTTATGAACAGCTTTCCCCCCCAAGCAGTCAGACTGTTATACTCTCATTGACTGTCCCCTCACGTGCACATGCACTTTACCCGGACTTGATAACCACTATGTTACCGTTCATCATGCACTTTATTATTTAAAATATTCTGTTATATGTACAGTGTTATGTGTTTCATGTATGTATATTGTACTATGGTCTGTGGGAGCTCCCCTGAAATTTCGTTGTATACTTGTGTGCAATGACAATTAAAAGTCTATTCTATTCTATCACTGCATACACTTGGTTTAATCCAAATGTCCATTCAGAAATGTTGTATTATGAAATAAGACGGGTGAGTGTGAGTCACTAAACTCTCTTTTTTGCATGATTAATTTCCTGATATGACGGTGACCCCTCCTCATCTCGACTAGACTGTGTTGTTGTGACCCGTGTTCGCTTGTGACTTTCGAATGATTGTAAACACATTCTGATATATATTTTTCGTGTAAAAAAAAATAAAAATAAAAAAAGCGGAGGTTCGAACGCATTAAGATTTGAACGCCAACGTAATAAATGAGGGTTCGTTCGGGCTCCGCCCTGGTGAGAGCACACAAATACTACTCCGTTGCATTTTGACAACATCATTTGCAGACTTCTGGTTGAGCAGTCAGAATTGTGGACTACCTAAACGTAAACACTAGCATTTCCTGTTGGAAACAACTTGCGCTAAAGGCACATCGAACCTCAGTGAAAACCACAAACTGCATGAAAGCACGCACACACATCCTGAAGAGGCCACAAGAGACGACATGAAATGGATGTGTTCATTCGTTGGGGGGAACTATTTAAACTCTTAAGCCCGAAGGGTCCGGTACCGGTACGAGATTGATATCACGCCATAAATCCATCTCTACAGAATGTATGAATTAATGTTGCCTTTTTTTTTATGTAGCCAAGAGTAAAAACCCTAACCCTGTCAAAACAGCAGTCAAAGTGTATATTTTCAGCACTACGTTTGTTTACCAACGATTTTAAGTGTTATTAGTGAAATATGAGTTCATAGAAATATCAGCGCATTGACTATTTTAATACCAACTAGAGAGCATGCCACGGACATGGATATTTAATGTTTGGGTTCATGTCTCGGAATGGATTTTGGTGCCAGCTGTCATTTCTGCCCATCTCCGTCTCCCACACTGGAGACCGAACGTACTCAGCCACTCCTCTCCGACAAAATTGTCGTTTTTTCACACAGTGTTGGAAATAATACAGCCACACTATCTAACAAATATAAAACATTTTACAAGTCAGATTACATTTAGCAAATAAGGAGACAGTTTCAGACAGACAGAGAACATTTCAAAGCACAAAAAATTGCCAATATCTCCCATTTCTACCTATTTCCTAATTGCGTGACATTCTGGGGATTTTCTGAAGAATCGTAAACTCCTTAACAAAACCCGATCTAGACCGTGCCGGGTCACATAATGTGCTCTGACGACGAGCCCCCGTTCTGGTCTGTGAACGTGTTTGTGTTTCGTTCTTGCCGTCGTCTTTATTGTGTCACAGACTTCCCTATTCAAAACCACCACAGAGTTCCACCTTCATCGCCATGTAGAGTTATGCGTGTTTGTTTCTTCCCAACCGTCATTCGGACCCTGAACTCCCTTGGCCCCCCTCTCCCCCCCGCCTGTACCGGTTACGCAACGGTAAGTTACTTCCGGGGTAGGCCTGATTGGCCCCGACAGGCACGTGACAGGCGCGGCCACGCCCCGCGGCAGCCTCAGGACGCACAACGAGGCTGCTGAGAGCTGTCGCGCAGAAATAGGCTGTCTATTGCCATTCTCTAAGACAAACTCTAACCTTAACCAGCTCCTTAACAGCGCCTAAACTTAACCTTTCTAACCATAACCAACTCCGAAACAATGCCTAACCTTAACCAACTCCGAAACAATGCTTAAAGTTAACATGCCTAAACTTAACGGCGAACGAATGCACGTTAAAAAAAAAAAAAAAAAAATTGAAGGGAATCGAACTCGCCAGCAACGGACGGTAGGATCCACACCAATGCAACGCTGCCAATTGAGCTATTTCTGGATAGTGAAAAGGGGCGTATTACTATATAATGCTGCCGCGGAGCGTGCCGCGCGGCAGAGAAAGTTGCGCGTCCTGAGGCTGCTGCGGGGGCGTGGCCGCGCCTGTCACATGCCTGTCGGGGCCAATCAGGCCTACCCCGGAAGTAACTTACAGTTGCGGAACAGTAACAGCCCCCCCCCTTACACTAACCAAGCACCTGACCTAATGGACTAGACTCTTCCGTGTGTTATGTTGTGCTGTCTGAGTGTGAAGCAGGAAGCAGTATGAGTGTGAAGCAGGAAGCAGGAAGCAGTGTGAAGCAGGAAGCAGTCTGAGTGTGAAGCAGGAAGCAGTCTGAGTGTGAAGCAGGAAGCAGTCTGAGTGTGAAGCAGGAAGCAGGGCACAGTATGAGTGTGATGCCGGGCACAGTATGAGTGTGATGCAGGGCACAGTATGAGTGTGATGCAGGGCACTGTATGAGTGTGATGCAGGGCACAGTATGAGTGTGATGCAGGGCACTGTATGAGTGTGATGCAGGGCACAGTATGAGTGTGATGCCGGGCACAGTATGAGTGTGATGCCGGGCACAGTATGAGTGTGATGCCGGGCACAGTATGAGTGTGATGCCGGGCACAGTATGAGTGTGATGCTGGGCACAGTATGAGTGTGATGCCGGGCACAGTATGAGTGTGATGCCGGGCACAGTATGAGTGTGATGCCGGGCACAGTATGAGTGTGATGCAGGGCACAGTATGATCGCCAACCGCTCCTCCCGGCATCAAAGGTTAACCGAGTTATTACTTCAACGCCTCTGATAAATGTTTTGATTCCGTCGTGTTTAAACAGTGATCTTAACGGCGCGTTCTCATACCCCCGGCTGGATCTCTGGAATGCTGTCAGAATGGTATGTGATGTATTTTTTCCTTCCCAGCGGATGCTTTGGAATATGTCAGGATCCACTCTGGAATTCTCGGAATGCTTAGTTCAGTTTTCTCCCCCCCCCCCCCCCCTTTGAAAATAGTTGAATAAATAATGTCCCACTAAATACCCACAAATGGAATATTAGTGATCCATGTCATGTATATGTTGATTAGGCCTTAGGGGGCGCCGGGGAGCGAGAACCATGGGGTCACACGATATAAAAGCCAGGCTTGCACTTTATGGTCATACGTGCATGGCATAGCCAGAAATCAAGCTGCAGCCTTGTTTCCCATGTGAGAAAATAATCAACTGTTTCATTGGCTCGTGGGAGTTGCAAGCGTGTCTCTCCTGATTGTCCAAATTAACGGAAAAAACATTGCTGATTACGCCCATAATCTCACGCATAACCCTAAACTATACCCGTGGGCCGTGTTGTACAAATGGTTTTTGGTTTGAGAAGCTATTCAGTGAAAGAGTTGGGATGTGTGATGTCATTATGGAATTATGAAACACAACAACACAACAACACAACAACACAACACAACAAGACAACATAACATAACACAACACAACAAGACAACACAACAATACAACACAACAACACAATGCAACAACACAACACAACAACACAACAATGCAACAATGCAACACAACAACGCAACACAACAATAGAACACAATGCAATGCAACACAACAACACAACACCACAACACCACACAACGCAACAACACAACAGAACAATTCAACACAACAACACAACACCACAACACCACACAACGCAACAACACAACAGAACAATTCAACACAACAACACAACACCACAACACCACACAACGCAACAACACAACAGAACAATTCAACACAACAATGCAACACAACAATACAACACAACACAATGCGACAACACAATACAACAACACAACAACGCAACGACACAACAGAACAACACAACACAATGCAACAACACACTACAACAACACAACGACACGACACAACAACACAGCAATGCAACACAACGCAATGCAACAACGACACAACACAACGCAACAACGCAACACAATGCAAAACAACACAACGCAATGCAACAACGACACAACACAACGCAACAACGCAACAGCGCAACACAACACAAAACAACACAATGCAACACAACACCACAACGCAAAACAATGCAACACAAAATAACACAACAACACAACAACTAAGGCTGAGCCCGAACGTTCGAACATTCGTTCATTACGTTGACATTCGGACTTTAATTAATAGGTTCGAACGTTCGGTGAAAAAAAAAAAAGAGGCAGGCGCGCGACGTTGAGGCGATGTGAAGCGGCGCGTCCCCCGAGTGCGCTCGGCTCAACCAGTGTGGTCTCTGCCGGGCTGTAGCTGGATACTATTGTCTCAACCAATGCAATAGAACCATTTTGATTGACAGGCGATTCTGCCAATTACGTCACACCGCTTGCACCCGCCTCTGCTGTTACCACCAATCGGCAAGCGTTTGTTTATTTTTTTTACTTCCGGCAATACATTTATCTGCTTGCGAGACCGAGAAGCACAACAGAGTGAACAGACTCCGTAGCTCCCCGCTGAGGAAGGATCATTAATGAATCTCCTCTCCTCTCCTCGCCTTTTTCGGCCACGGAGCGCGAGCTTCATGGCGGGAGGTGGTTGCGTTGTAAACAACTCTGGCCGAGGGCGGACGGGCGGCAGGCGTGTTGGGAGCCCGGCGGCACCCCGCCGGTGTCTCTCTGTCGTCCCCCGTTCTTAGGTAGACGGTGGAAGGAGCTGAGGCGCGCGCCTCTCTCCTTCCCGTCGACCAAGAGTGAATACCTGTTATTGAACGTGTAACACTAACTATATAACGCTAATGCCACAAAACGAATGCATTTGTTTATCTAGCCCCTTACGTGACTGCGGTGTGCAAGGGCTATTGTTTATCATAAGTAGGAACTTTATGCAGTACTCAGTAGCTTGTTTATTTTCTTCTGAGTGCTTTGTTTAATTACATGTTTACATGAACAGCCACCACTGTAAACAACATGTTTTTTCACCAATAGATTATGCAATGCCGCCCTCCGTAGGATCTATAATACAAAAAAAAAGAATTATATAAAAAAAAAATGTAATAAAAAATTTTTTTTATTAAAAAAATTACAAAAAACGAACGTTCGAACGTTCGTTCGATAAACCCTGGCGAACGTTCAAACCCAAAAAAACAGGGTTCGGGCTCAGCCTTAACAACAACACAACACGACACGACACGACACAGCGGCCCATGGTTCACCTCCGGTCAGCATCAGGGAGCACTTGCAGTGGTCACAGTTGTCGTTGTCCTGGTCTCGGGTGCTGAAGCCGGTTCCGTGAGACGCCAGGCTGCTCTGCTTCCCCGCCGAGCCGCTGTAGCCCCTCAGGTACAACCTGGAGACAGGGAACATCTGTCAGGTACAACCTGGAGACAGGGAACATCTGTCAGGTACAACCTGGAGACAGGGAACATCTGTCAGGTACAACCTGGAGACAGGGAACATCTGTCAGGTACAACCTGGAGACAGGGAACATCTGTCAGGTACAACCTGGAGACAGGGAACATCTGTCAGGTACAACCTGGAGACAGGGAACATCTGTCAGGTACAACCTGGAGACAGGGAACATCTGTCAGGTACAACCTGGAGACACAAGGAACATCTGTCAGGTACAACCTGGAGACACAAGGAACATCTGTCAGGTACAACCTGGAGACACACAGGGAACATCTGTCAGGTACAACCTGGAGACACAAGAAACATCTGTCAGGTACAACCTGGAGACACAGAAGGAACATCTGTCAGGTACAAC
Source organism: Notolepis coatsorum (assembly GCF_963971535.1). Classification (NCBI taxonomy): domain Eukaryota; kingdom Metazoa; phylum Chordata; class Actinopteri; order Aulopiformes; family Paralepididae; genus Notolepis; species Notolepis coatsorum. The sequence continues at coordinate 7,055 of NW_028171319.1, forward strand.
CTGGAGACAGGGAACATCTCAGGACGACACACACAGGGAACATCTCAGGGCAACAACACACACAGGGAACATCTCAGGGCAACAACACACACAGGGAACATCTCAGGACGACACACACACAGGGAACATCTCAGGACAACAACACACACAGGGAACATCTCAGGGCAACAACACACACAGGGAACATCTCAGGACGACACACACACAGGGAACATCTCAGGACAACAACACACACAGGGAACATCTCAGGGCAACAACACACACAGAGGGAACATCTCAGGACGACACACACACAGGGAACATCTCAGGACAACAACACACACAGGGAACATCTCAGGACGACAACACACACAGGGAACATCTCAGGACGACACACACAGGGAACATCTCAGGACGACACACACACAAGGAACATCTGTCAGGCGGCGTGGCTCAGGGGTAGAGTGGGTTGTCCAATGATCGAAGGGTTGGTGGTTCGAATCCCGCTCAAGCCCATGTCCATCCCACTGCCGTTGTGTCCTTGGGCAAGACACTTAACCTACTTGCCTCGTATGAATGTGTATACATGTGAATGAATGTTGGTGGTGGTCGGAGGGGCCGTAGGCGATGATTATTCGCCACGCTTCCGTGAGTCTGCCTCAGGGCAGCTCTGGCTGCAATTGTAGCTTACCACCACCGGTATGACTGTGTATGAACGAATAATGGACTCTGTGAAGCGCTCTGGGTCTCATGAAGAGCGCTATATAAATCCAAGTCATCATTATTATTATTATTATCTGTCAGGACAACAACACACACACAGGAAACATCTCAGGGCAACAACACACACAGGGAACATCTCAGGACAACAACACACACAGGGAACATCTCAGGACGACACACACACAGGGAACATCTGTCAGGACAACAACACACACAGGGAACATCTCAGGGCAACAACACACACAGGGAACATCTCCAACGTTACTCCTCTCTGTCCAACGTTACTCCTCTCTGACCAACGTTACTCCTCTCCGTCCAACGTTACTCCTCCTCTCTGTCCAACGTTACTCCTCTCTGTCCAGCGTTACTCCTCTCTGTCCAACGTTACTCCTCTCTGTCCAGCGTTACTCCTCTCTGTCCAACGTTACTCCTCTCTGTCCAACGTTACTCCTCTCTGTCCAGCGTTACTCCTCTCTGTCCAACGTTACTCCTCTCTGTCCAACGTTACTCCTCTCTGTCCAGCGTTACTCCTCTCTGTCCAACGTTACTCCTCTCTGTCCAACGTTACTCCTCTCTGTCCAACGTTACTCCTCTCTGTCCAACGTTACTCCTCTCTGTCCAACGTTACTCCTCTCCGTCCATCGTTACTCCTCTCTGTCCAACGTTACTCCTCTCTGTCCAGCGTTACTCCTCTCTGTCCAACGTTACTCCTCTCTGTCCAACGTTACTCCTCTCTGTCCAACATTACTCCTCTCTGTCCAACGTTACTCCTCTCTGTCCAACGTTACTCCTCTCTGTCCAGCGTTACTCCTCTCTGTCCAACGTTACTCCTCTCTGTCCAACGTTACTCCTCTCTGTCCAACGTTACTCCTCTCTGTCCAACGTTACTCCTCTCTGTCCAACGTTACTCCTCTCTGTCCAACGTTACTCCTCTCTGTCCAACGTTACTCCTCTCTGTCCAGCGTTACTCCTCTCTGTCCAACGTTACTCCTCTCTGTCCAACGTTACTCCTCTCTGTCCAACGTTACTCCTCTCTGTCCAGCGTTACTCCTCTCTGTCCAGCGTTACTCCTCCTCTCTGTCCAGCGTTACTCCTCTCCGTCCAACGTTACTCCTCTCTGTCCAACGTTACTCCTCTCTGTCCAGCGTTACTCCTCTCTGTCCAGCGTTACTCCTCTCTGTCCAACGTTACTCCTCTCTGTCCAACGTTACTCCTCTCTGTCCAGCGTTACTCCTCTCCGTCCAACGTTACTCCTCCTCTCTGTCCAACGTTACTCCTCTCTGTCCAACGTTACTCCTCTCCGTCCAACGTTACTCCTCTCTGTCCAACGTTACTCCTCTCTGTCCAACGTTACTCCTCTCTGTCCAACGTTACTCCTCTCTGTCCAGCGTTACTCCTCTCTGTCCAACGTTACTCCTCTCTGTCCAGCGTTACTCCTCTCTGTCCAGCGTTACTCCTCTCTGTCCAGCGTTACTCCTCTCTGTCCAACGTTACTCCTCTCTGTCCAGCGTTACTCCTCTCTGTCCAGCGTTACTCCTCTCTGTCCATCGTTACTCCTCTCTGTCCATCGTTACTCCTCTCTGTCCAACGTTACTCCTCTCTGTCCAACGTTACTCCTCTCTGTCCAACGTTACTCCTCTCTGTCCAACGTTACTCCTCTCTGACCAACGTTACTCCTCTCTGTCCAACGTTACTCCTCTCTGTCCAACGTTACTCCTCTCTGTCCAGCGTTACTCCTCTCTGTCCATCGTTACTCCTCTCTGTCCAACGTTACTCCTCTCTGACCAACGTTACTCCTCTCTGTCCAACGTTACTCCTCTCTGTCCAACGTTACTCCTCTCTGTCCAACGTTACTCCTCTCTGTCCAACATTACTCCTCTCCGTCCAACGTTACTCCTCTCTGTCCAGCGTTACTCCTCTCTGTCCAACGTTACTCCTCTCTGTCCATCATTACTCCTCTCTGTCCAACGTTACTCCTCTCTGTCCAACGTTACTCCTCTCTGTCCAACGTTACTCCTCCTCTCCGTCCAACGTTACTCCTCTCTGTCCAACGTTACTCCTCTCTGTCCAGCGTTACTCCTCTCCGTCCAACGTTACTCCTCTCTGTCCATCGTTACTCCTCTCTGTCCAGCGTTACTCCTCTCTGTCCATCGTTACTCCTCTCTGTCCAACGTTACTCCTCTCTGTCCAACGTTACTCCTCTCTGTCCAACGTTACTCCTCTCTGTCCAACGTTACTCCTCTCCGTCCAACGTTACTCCTCTCTGTCCAACATTACTCCTCTCTGTCCAACGTTACTCCTCTCTGTCCAACGTTACTCCTCTCTGTCCAACGTTACTCCTCTCTGTCCAACGTTACTCCTCTCCGTCCAACGTTACTCCTCTCTGTCCAACATTACTCCTCTCTGTCCAACGTTACTCCTCTCTGTCCAACGTTACTCCTCTCTGTCCAACGTTACTCCTCTCTGTCCAACGTTACTCCTCTCTGACCAACGTTACTCCTCTCTGTCCAGCGTTACTCCTCTCTGTCCAACGTTACTCCTCTCTGACCAACGTTACTCCTCTCTGTCCAACGTTACTCCTCTCTGTCCAACGTTACTCCTCTCCGTCCAACGTTACTCCTCTCTGTCCAACGTTACTCCTCTCTGTCCATCGTTACTCCTCTCTGTCCAACGTTACTCCTCTCTGTCCAACGTTACTCCTCTCTGTCCAACGTTACTCCTCTCCGTCCAACGTTACTCCTCTCTGTCCATCGTTACTCCTCTCTGTCCAACGTTACTCCTCTCCGTCCAACGTTACTCCTCTCTGTCCAGCGTTACTCCTCTCTGTCCAGCGTTACTCCTCTCTGTCCAACGTTACTCCTCTCTGACCAACGTTACTCCTCTCTGTCCAGCGTTACTCCTCTCTGACCAACGTTACTCCTCTCTGTCCAACGTTACTCCTCTCTGTCCAACGTTACTCCTCTCTGTCCAACGTTACTCCTCTCTGTCCAACGTTACTCCTCTCTGTCCAACGTTACTCCTCTCTGTCCAACGTTACTCCTCTCTGTCCAACGTTACTCCTCTCTGTCCAACGTTACTCCTCTCTGTCCAGCGTTACTCCTCTCTGACCAACGTTACTCCTCTCTGTCCAACGTTACTCCTCTCTCTGTCCAACGTTACTCCTCTCCGTCCAACGTTACTCCTCTCTGTCCAACGTTACTCCTCTCTGTCCATCGTTACTCCTCTCTGTCCAACGTTACTCCTCTCCGTCCAGCGTTACTCCTCTCTGTCCAACGTTACTCCTCTCTGTCCATCGTTACTCCTCTCTGTCCAACGTTACTCCTCTCCGTCCAGCGTTACTCCTCTCCGTCCAGCGTTACTCCTCTCCGTCCAGCGTTACTCCTCTCTGTCCAGCGTTACTCCTCTGTGTCCATCGTTACTCCTCTCTGTCCATCGTTACTCCTCTCTGTCCAGCGTTACTCCTCTCCGTCCATCGTTACTCCTCTCCGTCCATCGTTACTCCTCTCCGTCCATCGTTACTCCTCCTGGCACGGTGCTTCTTTCCGTTACACTGATTCCATCCAAATAGTCCAAAGGCAGAGTTCTCATCCATATGATTTCCTCGTCCTCCAGATTATCCTCTCTTGCGTTTCGTTTCGTTTCGACTCATAAACGCATTTCCTTCCGCTAAAAATGTTTCCTAGTCTTCCTCCAAAGTAACCACATTTGGATTATCCATCAAAAGCGTCTCATCAATCCCCGTTCGGCAGTCTGGTTGTATAGCTGTTCCCAACGGCCCCTCTGAGGCTAGTAGAGTAATGGGGGTTTTCTGCCATGGCCTGCGCTGCTCTGCCAGGACTCCTGGGCCTCTTCCAACCACTTCAATCTGAGCCTCTTTTTACCTTTTAATTTTGTAAGGTGTTGGAATGAACCACGTCCAGAGAGAGTGCTTGTGTTATTCTTTAGTTTTACTGCCCATTACATTTACAACCTGAGAGACTGGGGAAATGGGAACAATGTGCAAATGGATCTGGAGACAGCGATTCTCAGTGCCCGCTCTCACGGTCTACGCCCTCGACCCTCTCACGGTCCACGCACTAGGGCTGACCCCAAACGTTCGAATGTTCGGACCTTCGTTCGTTACGTTGGCATTCGAATTCTAAATCAATATTCGATTTTTTTTTTAATAATTTTTTTTTTTTTTATGTATCTATTCATTCTGTTTAAACCAATGGTTTTTTTTCACAGTTGCGGATAAAGATTAGGCTACACTAATATTATAGTATTAAGAACTGATGAGTTATATTCATTAAAAAACGTTGATTTAATTAAAAGGAATACTAATTTAATCAGATTAATCACTTTATTCAAATTGAGGATTTAGTTTGAGGTTATTTATAGAAAAATAACCGTCCACACACACTCAACCCTCTCACACTCAACCCTCTCACGGTCCACACACACTCAACCCTCTCACACTCAACCCTCTCACCGTCGACACACTCAACTCTCTCACACTCATCCTCTCACACTCAACCCTCTCACACTCAACCCTCTCACGGTCCACACACTCAACCCTCTCACACTCAACCCTCTCACGGTCCACACACTCAACCCTCTCACACTCAACCCTCTCACTGTCGACACACTCAACTCTCTCACACTCATCCTCTCACACTCAACCCTCTCACACTCAACCCTCTCACTGTCGACACACTCAACTCTCTCACACTCATCCTCTCACACTCAACCCTCTCACACTCAA
>NW_028171319.1:25000-36646 GCF_963971535.1 Notolepis coatsorum
AGGATAAACCCGTGATAAAGGCAGGATAAACCCGTGATAAACCCAGGATAAACCCGTGATAAACGCAGGATAAACCCGTGATAAACGCAGGATAAACCTGTGATAAACGCAGGATAAACCTGTCATAAACGCAGGATAAACCCGTGATAAACACAGGATAAACCTGTGATAAACACAGGATAAACCTGTGATAAACGCAGGATAAACCCGTGATAAACGCAGGATAAACTCGTGATAAACGCAGGATAAACCCGTGATAAACCCAGGATAAACCCAGGATAAACCCGTGATAAACCCAGGATAAACGCGTGATAAATGCAGGATAAACCCGTGATAAACGCAGGATAAACCTGTGATAAACACAGGATAAACCCGGGATAAACACAGGATAAACCCGGGATAAACGCAGGATAAACCTGTGATAAACACAGGATAAACCCGGGATAAACGCAGGATAAACCCGTGATAAACGCAGGATAAACCTGTGATAAACGCAGGATAAACCCGTGATAAACGCAGGATAAACCCGTGATAAACGCAGGATAAACCCGTGATAAACGCAGGATAAACCCGTGATAAACCCAGGATAAACCTGTGATAAACGCAGGATAAACCTGTGATAAACGCAGGATAAACCCGTGATAAACGCAGGATAAACCCGTGATAAACGCAGGATAAACGCGTGATAAACGCAGGATAAACCCGTGATAAACGCAGGATAAACGCGTGATAAACACAGGATAAACCCGTGATAAACCCAGGATAAACCTGTGATAAACGCAGGATAAACCTGTGATAAACGCAGGATAAACCCGTGATAAACGCAGGATAAACCCGTGATAAACGCAGGATAAACGCGTGATAAACGCAGGATAAACCCGTGATAAACGCAGGATAAACGCGTGATAAACACAGGATAAACGCGTGATAAACACAGGATAAACCCGTGATAAACGCAGGATAAACGCGTGATAAACACAGGATAAACGCGTGATAAACACAGGATAAACCCGTGATAAACACAGGATAAACCTGTGATAAACACAGGATAAACCTGTGATAAACGCAGGATAAACCTGTGATGATAAACGCAGGATAAACCTGTGATAAACGCAGGATAAACCCGTGATAAACGCAGGATAAACCCGTGATAAACCCGTGATAAACGCAGGATAAACCCGGGATAAAAGATAACATTCTGAAGTTCCAGATACAATAAAGAAAGATCACTTTTAGTGCTAATAAAATAGAGTAACATAGGTCTAAACTTGAGTTGAATTGGACTTGTCCATAGCCTGAAGTCTTATGTAGTACATGTCCAAATTTCATAAAGATCCGTTCAGAAATGAGTGATTAGGAGCGATGTTTGACCTTGTCGGCGCGTGCGGACCAACTGGACAGGCGGTGTCTTGTATTCGACAGGCTTTCGTCCCAATCAGCGCCTCATACCCAGACACATGCATTTGTATGTATGTGCTCATTTTCATGTGGCTCCAGTGTGCACGTGGCTGATTGCATGTGCATGTGCATGTGCATGTGCATGTGCGTGTGCTTGTGTGTGTGTGTGTGTGTGCGTGTGTGCGAGTGAAAATCACGGCCCCTACCAACGGTGATGTCACCAAAACACGGCTTCATAACAACTCAGCTCAGCTGATGACCCTTGACCTCCAATAAACCTGTCAGTACCATCTACGCGTCGGCTCCTCACGCCAGGGACCCAAGTGAGGCCCTCGGGCTCCCAGGCTGATGTCATGTAGCCTGTGACCAGCAGCCAGGTAGGAATTGAGTTGATTGAGTTTATTAGGATCTCCATTGGCTGTTGCAAGACAACAACTAGGGCGGGATCCACAAAGAATGGATTGCACGGAACTAATTGCACCCTTACTTACAATTCATGATGAATTGAAAATGGGGGACCCTGATGTAAACAAGACGAAAGTCTTTCTCTGGTCTGCATCCCCTTAACAGTTGTGTGTATTGAGCCGTACTGTATTGTACCCATTCTGCAATCTGTTAATACAATTTTCAATCAATCAATCAATTGTTGGTATTTCCCCGTTGCAAAGAAGCTATCCAAAGACGTTTTATTTTATTTATTTGTTCACATTTTGTTACTCGCTCGCATCTCGAACGCGGAAGTGAAAGTGCGGCCCGGTGGGACTATTCCATTGGTTCTCCCAGTCCATGTGACCATTTCTAGCATTTCAATTGGCTATAGTGACAGACATGCTTTTTTGATGACTACCGGTAGATAGATACAGCTTCACAAAGACACTCTGGCGTCCCGAGTGAATATTTCCCGCGCGTAAAATAAATATCATATTCTCAAAATAATCTGACGGGCCAGAAATGATTGCTGGCGGGCCACCTATTGCCGACCCCTGCTCTAGATCGACATTCATCACAACCCTGCGCTGGCAGGAGTCACTATGTGGATGACGGAGGTGGTCAGTGGATACAGACATGAAGACAGCTGTGATGGAGGCGGTCAGTGGATACAGACATGAAGACAGCTGTGATGGAGGTGGTCAGTGGATACAGACATGAAGACAGCTGTGATGGAGGCGGTCAGTGGATACAGACATGAAGACAGCTGTGATGGAGGTGGTCAGTGGATACAGACATGAAGACAGCTGTGATGGAGGTGGTCAGTGGATACAGACATGAAGACAGCTGTGATGGAGGTGGTCAGTGGATACAGACATGGAAGACAGCTGTGATGGAGGTGGTCAGTGGATACAGACATGAAGACAGCTGTGATGGAGGTGGTCAGTGGATACAGACATGAAGACAGCTGTGATGGAGGCGGTCAGTGGATACAGACATGAAGACAGCTGTGATGGAGGTGGTCAGTGGATACAGACATGGAAGACAGCTGTGATGGAGGCGGTCAGTGGATACAGACATGAAGACAGCTGTGATGGAGGCGGTCAGTGGATACAGACATGAAGACAGCTGTGATGGAGGTGGTCAGTGGATACAGACATGAAGACAGCTGTGATGGAGGTGGTCAGTGGATACAGACGTGAAGACAGCTGTGATGGAGGCGGTCAGTGGATACAGACATGAAGACAGCTGTGATGGAGGCGGTCAGTGGATACAGACATGAAGACAGCTGTGATGGAGGTGGTCAGTGGATACAGACATGAAGACAGCTGTGATGGAGGTGGTCAGTGGATACAGACGTGAAGACAGCTGTGATGGAGGCGGTCAGTGGATACAGACATGAAGACAGCTGTGATGGAGGCGGTCAGTGGATACAGACATGAAGACAGCTGTGATGGAGGTGGTCAGTGGATACAGACATGAAGACAGCTGTGATGGAGGTGGTCAGTGGATACAGACGTGAAGACAGCTGTGATGGAGGCGGTCAGTGGATACAGACATGAAGACAGCTGTGATGGAGGTGGTCAGTGGAGGGACAGTGAGGCGTTAAACTTGAGGAGTCGTATCCAGAAACCAGTCTGTGTTCGAAAGCATATAGAAACACATGGGCGAACGAGGCCACAGAAGAACGTATCTGTCACAGCAAAGATAAGAACCTTAACAACAAGTTTAGAGACGCTAAAGACTCGAAACAACAACCTGTGGTGTCTTTGTTCTTGTTCGTTCAGGGCCACGACCACTTCACACTGGAATCTGATACTGGCCACATAAAACAAAAAAATTATAATAATGTTTACAGCCAAACAGAAAAATCAGATCTGAGCAATAAATCAGTTTTGAGCAGGCGGCTGGGTAGCGCAGCGGACTAAGTGCCTGCCTACCACCGCAGAGAGACACTGGTATCGAATCCAGCTGTCAGCGGTACTTCCGGCTTGGTTGGTCGTCCATACTAACACAATTGGCAGTGTTTTAGCGGGTGGGAAGCCGGTGGGGTGTGTGTCCTGGTCGTTGTAAACAGCGACTCCTACAGGTCGGTCGGGGCGCCTGCTCAGCGAGAGTCCTCGCTGTCAGGTGAAAAGAAGCGGCTGGCTGACTCCACATGTATCGGAGGGGACATGTGATAGTATCTATCAACCCTCCCTAGACCGGCAAGTGGGGGGCAAATGCGAGCAACAACCAGGAAGGGGAGGCGGGGATTGGCATAACGACTAAATTGGGATGGGAGAAAAATACAGAAAAAGGAGGAGAAAAAGTAGATACAAAATAAAAATCTGTTTTGAGCAGTAAGACCTGCAGTGTGAACGGAGCCCTCAGTGACATCATATACGCTGCTTCCAATCCAAGAACTATAAAGCGTCTCGTACCAATCCATGTGGGTTGAGAGTTAGTGAGTTAAAGAGGTGGAACGTGTGATGTCATTAAGATGTCATTATGACACGCATATTCCAAGAAGTATTAAAGTGAAATGATACAAAAAACAATCTGAAATGATGACATTGGACAATAAAGGCCAAGATGAATCGCTTTTAATTCACATCAATATTTTCTAAATTAATACGTCATGACATATTTCTGGGTAAAAAAAGAAAGAAAACATCAAAAGAGGCCGTGCAAAAACAAGTCTATATCAGTGGTTCTCAACCTTTCTTTGGGTCAACGCCTCCCTATGTGACGTCCAGGCCCCATAATGCCCCTTCAAACCCCTCCACCACCCCCCTCAACCCACCCATCACCCCTCAACACAGACTGCCCTATAGACCTGTTCGCTGTCCACGTCAGACTCTGTGTGCACGCACATCAAGGGGGCAACATTTGCGTAATCCTGGTCAGAACAACGGGGCAGACTACAATATATTTGCATTTGTTAGCCATGCTAGCGATCTAAACAATCAATCCATGCCAAAGCCAGATATGTAAAAGGTGAAAGACTCGCACTCACAGCCGTGCTGATTTGGCAAAATTACATCCAGCCGTTTTTGTTTGAAACAACTTTTAGTCAGGGGAGTGTCATGGTTTCTCCATAGAGCCCCGTCATAATTTTAGTCAGGGGAGTGTCATGGTTTCTCCATAGAGCCCTGTCATACTTTTAGTCAGGGGAGTGTCATGGTTTCTCCATAGAGCGCCATCATACTTTTAGTCAGGGGATTGATTGATTGATTGATTGATTGAAAACTTTATTAACAGATTGCAGAATGGGTACAATACAGTACAGCTCAATACACACAATTGTTAAGGGGATGCAGACCAGAGAAAGACTTTCGTCTTGTTTACATCAGGGTCCCCCATTTTCAATTCATTAGGATTCTCCATAGAGCTCCATTATGCTTTTAGTCAGGGGAGTGCTATGGTTTCTCCATAGAGCTCCATTATGCTTTTAGTCAGGGGAGTGTCATGGTTTCTCCATAGAGCTCCATTATGCTTTTAGTCAGGGGAGTGCTATGGTTTCTCCATAGAGCTCCATTATGCTTTTAGTCAGGGGAGTGTCATGGTTTCTCCATAGAGCTCCATTATACTTTTAGTCAGGGGAGTGTCATAGTTTCTCCATAGAGCTCCATTATACTTTTAGTCAGGGCAGTGTCATAGTTTCTCCATAGAGCTCCATTATGCTTTTAGTCAGGGGAGTGTCATGGTTTCTCCATAGAGCTCCATTATGCTTTTAGTCAGGAGAGTGTCATGGTTTCTCCATAGAGCTCCATTATGCTTTTAGTCAGGGGAGTGTCATGGTTTCTCCATAGAGCTCCATCATACTTTTAGTCAGGGGAGTGTCATGGTTTCTCCATAGAGCTCCATTATACTTTTAGTCAGGGGAGTGTCATGGTTTCTACATAGAGCTCCATTATACTTTTAGTCAGGGGAGTGTCATGGTTTCTCCATAGAGCTCCATTATACTTTTAGTCAGGGGAGTGTCATGGTTTCTCCATAGAGCTCCATTATACTTTTAGTCAGGGGAGTGTTGTGGTTTCTCCATAGAGCTCCATTATACTGTTAGTCAGGGGAGTGTCATGGTTTCTCCATAGAGCTTCATTATACTTTTAGTCAGGGGAGTGTCATGGTTTCTCCATAGAGCTCCATTATACTTTTAGTCAGGGGAGTGTCATGGTTTCTCCATAGAGCTCCATTATGCTTTTAGTCAGGGGAGTGTCATGGTTTCTCCATAGAGCTCCATTATGCTTTTAGTCAGGGGAGTGTCATGATTTCTCCATAGAGCTCCATTATACTTTTAGTCAGGGGAGTGTCATAGTTTCTCCATAGAGCTCCATTATACTTTTAGTCAGGGCAGTGTCATAGTTTCTCCATAGAGCTCCATTATGCTTTTAGTCAGGGGAGTGTCATGGTTTCTCCATAGAGCTCCATTATGCTTTTAGCCAGGGGAGTGTCATGGTTTCTCCATAGAGCTCCATTATGCGTTTAGTCAGGGGAGTGTCATGGTTTCTCCATAGAGCTCCATCATACTTTTAGTCAGGGGAGTGTCATGGTTTCTCCATAGAGCTCCATTATATTTTTAGTCAGGGGAGTGTCATGGTTTCTCCATAGAGCTCCATTATACTTTTAGTCAGGGGAGTGTCGTGGTTTCTCCATAGAGCTCCATTATACTGTTAGTCAGGGGAGTGTCATGGTTTCTCCATAGAGCTCCATTATACTTTTAGTCAGGGGAGTGTCATGGTTTCTCCATAGAGCTCCATTATACTTTTAGTCAGGGGAGTGTCATGGTTTCTCCATAGAGCTCCATTATACTTTTAGTCAGGGGAGTGTTGTGGTTTCTCCATAGAGCTCCATTATACTGTTAGTCAGGGGAGTGTCATGGTTTCTCCATAGAGCTCCATTATACTTTTAGTCAGGGGAGTGTCATGGTTTCTCCATAGAGCTCCATTATACTTTTAGTCAGGGGAGTGTCATGGTTTCTCCATAGAGCTCCATTATACTTTTAGTCAGGGGAGTGCCATGGTTTCTCCATAGAGCTCCATTATGCTTTTAGTCAGGGGAGTGCTATGGTTTCTCCATAGAGCTCCATTATGCTTTTAGTCAGGGGAGTGTCATGGTTTTTCCATAGAGCTCCATTATGCTTTTAGTCAGGGGAGTGTCATGGTTTCTCCATAGAGCTCCATTATACTTTTAGTCAGGGGAGTGTCATAGTTTCTCCATAGAGCTCCATTATACTTTTAGTCAGGGCAGTGTCATAGTTTCTCCATAGAGCTCCATTATGCTTTTAGTCAGGGGAGTGTCATGGTTTCTCCATAGAGCTCCATTATGCTTTTAGCCAGGGGAGTGTCATGGTTTCTCCATAGAGCTCCATTATGCGTTTAGTCAGGGGAGTGTCGTGGTTTCTCCATAGAGCCCCATTATACTTTTAGTCAGGGGAGCGTCATGATTTCTCCATAGAGCTCCATCATACTTTTAGTCAGGGGAGTGTCATGGTTTCTCCATAGAGCTCCATTATATTTTTAGTCAGGGGAGTGTCGTGGTTTCTCCATAGAGCTCCATTATACTGTTAGTCAGGGGAGTGTCATGGTTTCTCCATAGAGCTCCATTATACTTTTAGTCAGGGGAGTGTCATGGTTTCTCCATAGAGCTCCCTTATACTTTTAGTCAGGGGAGTGTCATGGTTTCTCCATAGAGCTCCATTATACTTTTAGTCAGGGGAGTGTCATGGTTTCTCCATAGAGCTCCATTATACTTTTAGTCAGGGGAGTGTCATGGTTTCTCCATAGAGCTCCATTATACTTTTAGTCAGGGGAGTGTCATGGTTTCTCCATGGAGCTCCATTATGCTTTTAGTCAGGGGAGTGTCATGGTTTCTCCATGGAGCCCTGTCGTACTTTTTTAGCGCAGCAGCCCGTGCAGGTAGGGGGCAACTTAGTCACGTGACTCAGTTGGTGTTGCTGATTGGCTCGAACACGGTGTGTTTGTAAACAGCGAACAGGTCTATAGACAGACTCTGGTGAGTTTTTCCTTACCTTTGCGTGGGGTGTGTCTGGGAGTGTTGCATTTATTTAAAAAAAAAATTGGACCTTATGGTGTTCTTGTTTTGTTCTTGACTTATTGTGATGTTTCTTCTTGACTTGTTTAAAGAAGACGTGTACGGCCCATGGGGACATTAACGTGTGTTGTCGGGCCTTACAAATACATCGAGTGAAAGGGAAAATCAGGTCAACAGCGCCATTCAGCCAGTAGCTCTTAGACTCACAGACCAAATACCACAGTCTGGTCTAACGTCTACAGACCTGATGAGGAAGACATCTGTCCCTCGGTCCTCACTGGGACCAACCACGCTTCATTTCACAATGTATCGTCTGTCAGAACACACACACACACACACGCACACACACACACACACACACACACACACACACACACACACACACACAGTGGCCTGCAGTAGATCTAGACGGTGAGCCAGAACGCTACTGTGTTTACAGCCTCATTGTAAACAGAGGATGATTGACAGGGAATTGTGTTTGAGTTGACACATAGATGGGGTTACTGTAACACACACACACACACACACACACACACAAAGTACACACACAGTACACACTATACAAAGTAGGCCTACACATTCAATACATGGCACAGACACGCACAAACAAGCTCACACACACACGCACACACACGCACAGTATACAAAGTACACATAGAATACATGGCACAGACACACACGAACAAGCTCACACACACGCACACAAAGTACACACACAGTACACGCATACAAAGTACACACACACACACGCACGCACGCACACTACTCTCTCTCTTGCATAATACTCTTCATCAGTGTAAACAGGACTAGATAATCACTCATCGTGTTGCACAGCAGCACTGCGGCGTCCAAGTTCACCTCAGTCTGAGAAACGAGACGAGCAACAATATTGTGCTTCCGAAACACTTGTTGTTGTTTCTCCGGACGACTTGTCCCTCGCGAGGCAAATAGTCTCACTATTCTGAAGGTTTGAAGGTTGGAAGGGAAACACAGATAACACACGCCATACATTGTTTGAAAGTTGAATTTGCCGCCATTCGATCGTCACCACACTCAACCTATTGCGTGTTTCGGGTCTCGAGTTTACAAGACGAAATATACCCGGCGAGCGTCATTTTTGACAAGCCGTTCCGACGAGTGACCGCGTCCGGTTGTATAAACGGTCCTGAACTGACCGGTCACCGCTGATGGCAAAAAAGTGTTAACCACCGTTGTAGCCAAGCAGCGTCTGCTCCGTAAGCGATCCCAGACGAGCGCTGATTGCCACGAGAAAGGGGCAGAAGAAGAGGAACGAGTTCTTTGTTTTGACTCGCACCTCAGAATCAATGGCAGCGGGACGCGTCTATATTAATGCCAGCCCAAGAGTGCTCCGCGTTTCTCTGATTGGCCACGACGCCCATGTGACCGTGGCTTATCGCGGCGCGCGGCAGAGCGGAAATAGGCTGCTGCTCCGGCGAAAGAAAGACAGGCATTCTATTGCCATGCTCTAAGACAAACTCTAACCATAACCAACTCCGAAAGAATGCCTAAACTTAACCGGCGAAAGAAAGACAGACGCTAGTTACGTTTATATAGAGAGATGATAAATTAATTAAACGTAAAAAAAATAAAAAAATTGAAGTGATTCGAACTTGTCACCAACTGACCGCAGGCTCCACAGCAAGCTGAGGAACAAGTTGAGCTAACCGTCGATGTTAAAACAGGGGGGATTACGAATGCATGATGCCACGGCAACCTATGCGCCGCTCTGTCGCGGGGCGTGCTAGGCGTTGTCACGTGGGGCGTTGCGGCCAATCAGAGAAACGCGGAAGCACTCTTGGGCTAGCATTAATATATAAGCTATATATATATATATATGGCTACTTTGGATAATCATGCCGAATTATTGTGGTACACACATTACAAAAACCTTTGTAAAACACAAACTTCTCGCGGGATATTTATAAACTTTGGATCTGTACTAGATAAGACTTCAGGCTATGGAACCGTTATGTTTTCCAGCTCCTACCTCTCAGCTGGAACTCAAAAACAGGCATCTGGCAACAAGTAAACAGAAATGCGAGTAAACAAAACTTTCAGTGTGTTCAAACCTCTGTAACTCTATTTCTTTAGCATTAGTGATTCTAGATACTAGACACAAGAACGTGCAGACCGTTTCCTTTCAAAAGAGACCAGACTCATGCACGTGCTATAAGTATAAAGTATAATAAATAGTCCATTAAATTGGGTATTCAATCGCCAGGCATGTTATGCAAAACGAGCCCCCATTTTTGCCTGATGCATAAGTGGGTAACTCTGAGGGCGGGATCCACGAAGAATGGATAGCACGGTGCTATTTGCACCCTTACTTACAATTCATTATGAATTGAAAATGGGGGACCCTGATGTAAACAAGACGAACGTTTTTCTCTTGTCTGCATCCCCTTAACAATTGTGTGTATTGAGCCGTACTGTATTGTACCCATTCTGCAATCTGTTGATAACATTTTCAATCAATCAATCACCTGCGCGGTGATTGATTGATTGAAAATGTTCTCAGACCTGTTCGTATCTCTCAGCCTGCTGACCTCAGACCAGTACCTGTTCTTGTCTCTCAGCCTGCTGATCTCAGTGGTCTGCATTAGCAGCTCTTTCTCCAGCTTGTTGGTGGACAGAGAGTTCTCCAGCAGCTGGATCTCTATCCTCGACGTCTGGTTCAACACCTGGATGGAAGAGAGAACAAAAGTGATGTCATTAATGGTTGAGTCTAAACGGCCGGCATATTGAGGATGGATATCATCCTTCCATCTGTCCATCCATCCATACATTCATTCAACAAGCCATCCAACCAGCTACCCCTCCATCCATCCATCCATCCAGCAAAACAGCAAAACAGCCAGCCTCCCTACATCCTTCCGTCCATCCGCTCATCCATCCTCAGGCTACTGATAATTCCTCACATAGTACCTTGAGTCTCACTCGGCTGTGAGTGAAGAGTTGATGTCACTCAGCTGTGAGTGAAGAGTCTATCACCAGCACGATGACGGTCAAAGGTAATTCATTTGATCACATTATTTATTAAGGATAATCTGCTTGGTAATAACTGAAGTTCTGACATCAAGCTGACTGTGTTCAGTTGGCATGTCTGCTTGGCAGTGTGTGAGAGGTGGTTAGATCCTATTGTCATTCATTCATTCATTCGATGGCCTACAGCCGACACAGATAAGCCCCGCTCCCCTCACCTTGGCCTCCACCACGTTGAGTTTGCGCGTCTGCTCTGCGGTGTGGGAGAGGATGTTGGTTCCTATCTCCAGCATGGTGGCCGTCTGGTTGTGAACCGCGTGGGTCTGGACGTGAACCATCTCTGGCCCCACTCTCTTCTGGATGAAGTTCTCCAGCTGTGGAGGGAGGAGGGAGGGAGGGAGGGAGGAGGGAGGGAGGGAGGGAGGGAGGAGGGAGGGAGTGTGGAGAGGAGGGAGGGGAGGGAGGAGGGAGGGAGGGAGGGAGGGAGGGAGGAGGGAGGGAGGGAGGGAGGGAGGGAGGGTGGGAGGGAGGGAGGGAGGGAGGAATGAAAGAGGGGAAGAAGGAGGGAGGAGGTTTTTTTACAAGTCGATTGTTAATTTCAATATAGAATATTCGTTGACAGCCCTACAACTACAATTAGTTACTGCACACTACATCACCCCTGAGTGGAACATGGAAAGCCACATTTTCCCCCACTGTACCGAAAACCCGTACCGAACCGTGACTTCAAAACCGAGGTACGTACCGAACTGTGGTCTTTGTGTACCGTTACCGAGTTAA
>NW_028171318.1:0-42791 GCF_963971535.1 Notolepis coatsorum
CCCTTGGCTCAGGGGTTTGGGGTTAGGGATCCTGGAGGGGGGGTAGAGAGGTGGAGGGGAGGTAGAGAGGTGGAGGGGAGGATTAGAGAGGAGGAGGGGAGGGATAGAGAGGTGGAGGGGAGGATAGAGAGGTGGAGGAGAGGATAGGAGAGGAGGAGGGGAGGATAGAGAGGTGGAGAGGGAGAGGATAGAGAGGTGAGGAGAGAGGATAGAGAGGTGGAAGGGAGGATAGAGAGGGTGGAGGGGAGGATAGAGAGGTGGAGAGAGGAATAGAGAGGTGGAGGGAGGATAGAGAGGTGGAGGGGAGGATAGAGAGGTGGAGGGAGGATAGAGAGGTGGAGGGGAGGATAGAGAGGAGGGAGGATAGAGAGGTGGAGGGGAGGATAGAGAGGAGGAGGAGGAGGATAGAGAGGTGGAGGGGAGGGTAGAGAGGTGGAGGGAGGATAGAGAGGTGGAGGAGAGGATAGAGAGGAGGAGGGGAGGATAGAGAGGTGGAGGGAGAGGATAGAGAGGAGGAGGGGAGGATAGAGAGGTGAGGGGAGGATAGAGAGGAGGAGGGGAGGATAGAGAGGTGGAGGGAGGATAGAGAGGTGGAGGGAGGATAGAGAGGAGGAGGGAGGATAGAGAGGAGGAGGGGAGGATAGAGAGGAGGAGGAGGTAGAGAGTGGAGGGAGGATAGAGAGGAGGAGGGGAGGATAGAGAGGTGGAGGGGAGGATAGAGAGGTGGAGGGGAGGATAGAGAGGAGGAGGGAGGATAGAGAGGAGGAGGGGAGGATAGAGAGGAGGAGGGGAGGATAGAGAGGTGGAGGGGAGGATAGAGAGGTGGAGGGGAGGATAGAGAGGTGGAGGGGAGGATAGAGGGTGGAGGGGAGGTAGAGAGGTGGAGGGGAGGATAGAGAGGTGGAGGGAGGATAGAGAGGTGGAGGGGAGGATAGAGAGGTGGAGGGGAGGATAGAGAGGAGGGGAGGATAGAGAGGAGGGGAGGATAGAGAGGTGGAGGGGAGGATAGAGAGGAGGAGGGAGGATAGAGAGGTGGAGGGGAGGATAGAGAGGTGGAGGGAGGATAGAGAGGTGGAGGGGAGGATAGAGAGGGTGGAGGGGAGGATAGAGAGGTGGAGGGGAGGATAGAGAGGTGGAGGGAGGATAGAGAGGTGGAGGAGGATAGAGAGGTGGAGGGAGGATAGAGAGGTGGAGGGAGGATAGAGAGGTGGAGGGGAGGATAGAGAGGGTGGAGGGAGGATAGAGAGGTGGGAGATAGAGGGGGAGGAGATAGAGAGGTGGAGGGGAGGATAGAGAGGAGGAGGGAGGATAGAGAGGAGGAGGGAGGATAGAGAGGTGGAGGGAGGATAGAGGGTGGAGGGGAGGATAGAGAGGAGGAGAGGATAGAGGGTGAGGGGAGGATAGAGAGGAGGAGGAGGATAGAGAGGAGGAGGGAGGATAGAGAGGTGGAGGGGAGGATAGAGAGGTGGAGGGAGGATAGAGAGGTGGAGGGAGGATAGAGAGGAGGAGGGAGGATAGAGAGGTGGAGGGAGGATAGAGAGGAGGAGGGGAGGATAGAGAGGTGGAGGGAGATAGAGAGGTGGAGGGGAGGATAGAGAGGAGGAGGGAGGATAGAGAGGAGGAGGGAGGATAGAGAGGTGAGGGGAGGATAGAGAGGTGGAGGGAGGATAGAGAGGAGGGAGGATAGAGAGGTGAGGAGGATAGAGAGGTGGAGGGAGGATAGAGAGGAGGGGAGGATAGAGAGGAGGGGAGGATAGAGAGAGGAGGGAGGATAGAGGAGGAGGGGAGGATAGAGAGGAGGGGAGGATAGAGAGGAGGAGGGGAGGATAGAGAGGTGGAGGGAGGATAGAGAGGTGGGGATAGAGGAGGAGGGGAGGATAGAGAGGAGGAGGGGAGGATAGAGAGGTGGAGGGGAGGATAGAGAGGTGGAGGGGAGGATAGAGAGGTGGAGGGGAGGATAGAGAGGTGGAGGGAGGATAGAGAGGTGGAGGGGAGGATAGAGAGGTGGAGGGAGGATAGAGAGGAGGAGGGAGGATAGAGAGGTGGTGGGAGGATAGAGAGGAGGAGGGAGGATAGTGAGGGTGGAGGGGAGGATAGAGAGGTGGAGGGGAGGATAGAGAGGAGGAGGGAGGATAGAGAGGTGGAGGGGAGGATAGAGAGGTGGAGGGGAGGATAGAGAGGTGGAGGGAGGATAGAGAGGTGGAGGGGAGGATAGAGAGGTGGAGGGAGGATAGAGAGGTGGAGGGGGAGGATAGAGAGGTGGAGGGGAGGATAGAGAGGAGGTGGAGGAGGATAGAGGGGTGGAGGGGAGGATAGAGAGGTGGAGGGGAGGATAGAGAGGTGGAGGGAGAGGATAGAGAGGTGGAGGGAGGATAGAGAGGTGGAGGGAGGATAGAGAGTGGAGGGGGGAGGATAGAGAGGTGGAGGGGAGGATAGAGAGGTGGAGGGGAGGATAGAGAGGTGGAGGGGAGGATAGAGAGGTGGAGGGGAGGATAGAGAGGTGGAGGGAGGATTGAGAGGGAGGGAGGATAGAGAGGTGGAGGGGAGGATAGGAGGTGAGGGAGGATAGGAGGAGGGGAGGAGAGAGGTGGGAGGATAGAGAGGTGGAGGGGAGGATAGAGAGGAGGAGGGAGGATAGAGAGGAGGAGGGAGGATAGAGAGGTGGAGGGAGGATAGAGAGGTGGAGGGGAGGATAGAGAGGAGGGGAGGATAGAGAGGTGGAGGGGAGGTAGAGAGGTGGAGGGAGGATAGAGAGGTGGAGGGGAGGATTAGAGAGGAGGAGGGGAGGATAGAGAGGTGGAGGAGGATAGAGAGGTGGAGGGGAGGATAGAGAGGTGGAGGGGAGGATAGAGAGGTGGAGGGGAGGATAGAGAGGTGGAGGGAGGATAGAGAGGTGGAGGGGAGGATAGAGAGGAGGAGGGAGGATAGAGAGGTGGAGGGGAGGATAGAGAGGAGGAGGGGAGGATAGAGAGGTGGAGGGAGGATAGAGAGGAGGAGGGGAGGATAGAGAGGTGGAGGGGAGGATAGAGAGGTGGAGGGAGGATAGAGAGGTGGAGGGGAGGATAGAGAGGTGGAGGGAGGATAGAGGGTGAGGGGAGGATAGAGAGGTGGAGGGGAGGATAGAGAGGTGGAGGGGAGGATAGAGAGGTGGAGGGGAGGATAGAGAGGTGGAGGGGAGGATAGAGAGGTGGAGGGGAGGATAGAGAGGTGGAGGGGAGGATAGAGAGGTGGAGGGAGGATAGAGAGGTGGAGGGGAGGATAGAGAGGAGGAGGGGAGGATAGAGAGGTGGAGGGGAGGATAGAGAGGTGGAGGGGAGGATAGAGAGGTGGGGAGGATAGAGAGGAGGGGAGGATTGAGAGGGAGGGGAGGATAGAGAGGTGGAGGGAGGATAGAGAGGTGGTGAGGGAGGATAGAGAGGAGGGGGAGGATAGAGAGGTGGAGGGGAGGATAGAGAGGTGGAGGGAGGATAGAGAGGTGGAGGGGAGGATAGAGAGGTGGAGGGGAGGATAGAGAGGAGGAGGGGAGGATAGAGGGGTGGAGGGGAGGATAGAGAGGTGGAGGGGAGGATAGAGAGGAGGGGAGGATAGAGATGTGGAGGGGAGGATAGAGTGGAGGAGGGGAGGATAGAGTTGGGAGGGAGGATGGAGAGGTGGAGGGGAGGATAGAGAGGAGGGGAGGATAGAGAGGAGGAGGGGAGGATAGAGAGGTGGAGGGGAGGATAGAGAGGTGGAGGGAGGATAGAGAGGTGGAGGGAGGATAGAGAGGAGGAGGGAGGATAGAGAGGTGGAGGGGAGGATAGAGAGGAGGGGAGGATAGAGAGGTGGAGGGAGGATAGAGAGGTGGAGGGGAGGATAGAGAGGAGGAGGGGAGGATAGAGAGGTGGAGGGGAGGCTAGAGAGGTGGAGGGGAGGATAGAGAGGAGGAGGGAGGATGGAGAGGTGGAGGGGAGGATAGAGAGGAGGAGGGGGATAGAGAGGTGGAGGGGAGGATAGAGAGGTGGAGGGGAGGATAGAGAGGTGGGGAGGATAGAGAGGAGGGGAGGATAGAGAGGAGGAGGGGAGGATAGAGAGGAGGAGGGGAGGATAGAGAGGAGGAGGGGAGGATAGAGAGGTGGAGGGGAGGATAGAGAGGAGGAGGGGAGGATAGAGAGGTGGAGGGGAGGATAGAGAGGAGGAGGGGAGGATAGAGAGGTGGAGGGGAGGATAGAGAGGAGAGGGGAGGATAGAGAGGTGGAGGGGAGGATAGAGAGGTGGAGGGAGGATAGAGAGGTGGGGAGGATAGAGAGGTGGAGGGGAGGATAGAGAGGTGGAGGGGAGGATAGAGAGGAGGAGGGAGGATAGAGAGGAGGAGGGGAGGATAGAGAGGTGGAGGGGAGGATAGAGAGGTGGAGGGGAGGATAGAGAGGTGGAGGGGAGGATAGAGAGGTGGAGGGAGGATAGAGAGGTGGAGGGGAGGATAGAGAGGTGGAGGGGAGGATAGAGAGGAGGAGGGGAGGATAGAGAGGTGGAGGGAGGATAGAGAGGTGGAGGGGAGGATAGAGAGGAGGGAGGATAGAGAGGTGGAGGGGAGGATAGAGAGGAGGAGGGGAGGATTGAGGGGTGGAGGGGAGGATAGAGAGGTGGAGGGGAGGATAGAGAGGAGGGAGGATAGAGAGGAGGTGGGAGGATAGAGAGGTGGAGGGGAGGATAGAGAGGTGGAGGGAGGATAGAGAGGTGGAGGGAGGATAGAGAGAGGAGGGGAGGATAGAGAGGTGGAGGGGAGGATAGAGAGGAGGAGGGGAGGATAGAGAGGTGGAGGGAGGATAGAGAGGAGGGGAGGATAGAGAGGTGGAGGGAGGATAGAGAGGTGGAGGGGAGGATAGGAGAGGTGAGAGGTGGGGAGGTAGAGAGGTGGAGGGAGGTAGAGAGGTGGGGGAGGATAGAGAGGTGGAGGGAGGATAGAGAGGTGGAGGGGAGGATAGAGAGGTGGAGGGAGGATAGAGAGGTGGAGGGGAGGATAGAGAGGTGGAGGGGAGGATAGAGAGGTGGAGGGGAGGATAGAGAGGTGGAGGGGAGATAGAGTGGTGGAGGGGAGGATAGAGAGGTGGAGAGGAGGGGTAGAGAGGTGGAGGGGAGGATAGAGAGGTGGAGGGGAGGATTGAGAGGAGGAGGGAGGATAGAGAGGAGGAGGGGAGGATAGAGGGTGGAGGGGAGGATAGAGAGGTGGAGGGGAGGATAGAGAGGAGGAGGGGAGGATAGAGAGGTGGAGGGGAGGATAGAGAGGTGGAGGAGGATAGAGAGGTGGAGGGGAGGATAGAGAGGAGGAGGGGAGGATAGAGAGGTGGAGGGGGAGGATAGAGAGGTTGAGGGAGGATAGAGAGGAGGAGGGAGGATAGAGAGGTGGAGGGGAGGTAGAGAGGTGGAGGAGATAGAGAGGTGGAGGGGAGGATAGAGAGGTGGAGGGGAGGATAGAGAGGTGGAGGGGAGGGATAGTGAGGTGGAGGGGGATAGAGAGGAGGGAGGATAGAGAGGTGGAGGTGAGGATAGAGAGGAGGAGGGGAGGATAGAGAGGTGGAGGGAGGATAGAGAGGTGGAGGGGAGGATAGAGAGGTGGAGGGGAGGATAGAGAGGTGGAGGGGAGGATAGAGAGGTGGAGGGGAGGATAGAGAGGTGGAGGGAGGATAGAGAGGAGGGGAGGATTGAGAGGTGGAGGGGAGGATAGAGAGGAGGAGGGGAGGATAGAGGGGTGGAGGGAGGATAGAGAGGTGGAGGGGAGGATAGAGAGGAGGAGGGAGGATAGAGAGGTGGAGGGAGGATAGAGAGGTGGAGGAGGATAGAGGTGGAGAGGATAGAGGTGGAGGGAGGATAGAGAGGTGGAGGGAGGATAGAGAGGAGGAGGGAGGATAGAGGGGTGGAGGGGAGGATAGAGAGGTGGAGGGGAGGATAGAGAGGTGGAGGGGAGGATAGAGAGGTGGAGGGGAGGATAGAGAGGTGGAGGGGAGGATAGAGAGGTGAGGGGAGGATAGAGAGGTGGAGGAAGATAGAGAGGTGGAGGGGAGGATAGAGAGGAGGAGGGAGGATAGAGAGGTGGATGAAGATAGAGGGTGGAGGGGAGGATAGAGAGGAGGAGGGGAGGATAGAGAGGTGGAGGGAGGATAGAGAGGTGGAGGGAGGATAGAGAGGTGGAGGGGAGGATAGAGAGGTGGAGGGAGGATAGAGAGGTGGAGGGGAGGATAGAGAGGTGGAGGAGGATAGAGAGGTGGAGGGGAGGATAGAGAGGAGGAGGGGAGGATAGAGAGGTGGGGAGGATAGAGAGGTGGAGGGAGGATAGAGAGGTGGAGGGGAGGATAGAGAGGTGGAGGGGAGGATAGAGAGGTGGAGGGGAGGATAGAGAGTGGTGGAGGATAGAGAGGTGGAGGGGAGGATAGAGAGGAGGAGGGGAGGATAGAGAGGTGGAGGAGGATAGAGAGGTGGAGGGGAGGATAGAGAGGAGGAGGGGAGGATAGAGAGGTGGGAGGATAGAGAGGTGGAGGGGAGGATAGAGAGGAGGAGGGGAGGATAGAGAGGTGGAGGAGATAGAGAGGAGGAGGGGAGGATAGGAGGTGGAGGGAGGATAGAGAGGTGGAGGGGAGGATAGAGAGGTGGAGGGGAGGATAGAGAGGTGGAGGGGAGGATAGAGAGGAGGAGGGGAGGATAGAGGGGTGGAGGGAGGATAGAGAGGTGAGGGGAGGATAGAGAGGAGGGGAGGATAGAGAGGTGGAGGAGGATAGAGAGGTGGAGGGAGGATAGAGAGAGGAGGGAGGATAGAGAGGTGGAGGGAGGAGGAGGAGGAGGGGATAGAGAGGAGGAGGGGAGGATAGAGGGGTGGAGGGGAGGATAGAGAGGAGGAGGGGAGGATAGAGAGGTGGAGGAGGATAGAGAGGTGGAGGGGAGGATAGAGAGGAGGAGGGGAGGATAGAGAGGTGGAGCGGGGAGGATAGAGAGGTGGAGGGGAGGATAGAGAGGAGGGGGAGGATAGAGAGGTGGAGGGGAGGATAGAGAGGTGGAGGGAGGATAGAGAGGTGGAGGGAGGATAGAGAGGTGGAGGGGAGGATAGAGAGGAGGGGAGGATAGAGAGGAGGAGGGGAGGATAGAGAGGTGGAGGGGAGGATAGAGAGGTGGAGGGAGGATAGAGAGGTGGAGGGAGGATAGAGAGGTGGAGGGGAGGATAGAGAGGTGGAGGAGGATAGAGAGTGGAGGGGAGGATAGAGAGGTGGAGGGAGGATAGAGAGGTGGAGGGGAGGATAGAGAGGAGGAGGGGAGGATAGAGGGGTGGAGGGGAGGATAGAGAGGTGGAGAGGAGGGTAGAGGGGTGA
This sequence comes from Notolepis coatsorum, assembly GCF_963971535.1. Lineage (NCBI taxonomy): Eukaryota > Metazoa > Chordata > Actinopteri > Aulopiformes > Paralepididae > Notolepis > Notolepis coatsorum. Next base: position 7,335 of record NW_028171318.1, read on the forward strand.
AGGGGAGGATAGAAAGGTGGAGGGAGGATAGAGAGGTGGAGGGAGGATAGAGAGGTGGAGGGAGGATAGAGAGGTGGAGGGGAGGATAGAGAGGTGGAGGGAGGATAGAGAGGAGGAGGGAGGATAGAGGGGTGGAGGGGAGGATAGAGAGGTGGAGGGGAGGATAGAGAGGTGGAGGGGAGGATAGAGAGGTGGAGGGGAGGATAGAGAGGTGGAGGGGAGGATAGAGAGGTGGAGGGAGGATAGAGAGGTGGAGGAAGATAGAGAGGTGAGGATAGAGAGGAGGAGGGAGGATAGAGAGGTGGAGGAAGATAGAGAGGGATAGAGAGAGGGAGGATAGAGAGGAGGAGGTGAGGATAGAGAGGTGGAGGGAGGATAGAGAGGTGAGAGGAGGATAGAGAGGTGGAGGGGAGGATAGAGAGGAGGAGAGGGAGGATAGAGAGGTGGAGGAGGATAGAGAGGTGGAGGGGAGGATAGAGAGGAGGAGGGAGGATAGAGAGGTGGGGGAGGATAGGAGGTGGAGGGAGGATAGAGAGGTGGAGGGGAGGATAGAGAGGTGGAGGGAGGATAGAGAGGTGGAGGGGAGGATAGAGAGGTGGAGGAGGATAGAGAGGTGGAGGGGAGGATAGAGAGGAGGAGGGAGGATAGAGAGGTGGAGGAGGATAGAGAGGTGGAGGGGAGGATAGAGAGGAGGAGGGGAGGATAGAGAGGTGGGGAGGATAGAGAGGTGGAGGGGAGGATAGAGAGGAGGAGGGGAGGATAGAGAGGTGGAGGAGGATAGAGAGGAGGAGGGGAGGATAGAGAGGTGGAGGGGAGGATAGAGAGGTGGAGGGGAGGATAGAGAGGTGGAGGGAGGATAGAGAGGTGGAGGGGAGGATAGAGAGGAGGAGGGGAGGATAGAGAGGTGGAGGGGAGGATAGAGAGGTGGAGGGGAGGATAGAGAGGAGGGGAGGATAGAGAGGTGGAGGAGGATAGAGAGGTGGAGGGAGGATAGAGAGGAGGAGGGGAGGATAGAGAGGTGGAGGGGGAGGATAGAGAGGAGGAGGGAGGATAGAGAGGAGGAGGGGAGGATAGAGAGGTGGAGGGAGGATAGAGAGGAGGAGGGGAGGATAGAGAGGTGGAGGGGAGGATAGAGAGGAGGAGGTGAGGATAGAGAGGAGGAGGGGAGGATAGAGAGGTGGAGGGGAGGATAGAGAGGTGGAGGGGAGGATAGAGAGGAGGGGGAGGATAGAGAGGTGGAGGGGAGGATAGAGAGGTGGAGGGAGGATAGAGAGGTGGAGGGAGGATAGAGAGGTGGAGGGGAGGATAGAGAGGAGGGGAGGATAGAGAGGAGGAGGGGAGGATAGAGAGGTGGAGGGAGGATAGAGAGGTGGAGGGAGGATAGAGAGGTGGAGGGAGGATAGAGAGGTGGAGGGGAGGATAGAGAGGTGGAGGGAGGATAGAGAGGTGGAGGGGAGGATAGAGAGGTGGAGGGAGGATAGAGAGGTGGAGGAGGATAGAGAGGTGGAGGGAGGATAGAGAGGAGGAGGAGGATAGAGAGGTGGAGGGGAGGATAGAGAGGTGGAGGGGAGGATAGAGAGGTGGAGGGGAGGATAGAGAGGTGGAGGGAGGATAGAGAGGTGGAGGGGAGGATAGAGAGGTGGAGGGAGGATAGAGAGGTGGAGGAGGATAGAGAGGTGGAGGGAGGATAGAGAGGAGGAGGGAGGATAGAGAGGTGGAGGGGAGGATAGAGAGGTGGAGGGGAGGATAGAGAGGTGGAGGGAGGATAGAGAGGTGGAGGGGAGGATAGAGAGGAGGAGGAGGGGGAGGATAGAGGGGTGGAGGGGAGGATAGAGAGGTGGAGAGGAGGGTAGAGGGGTGAAGGGGAGGAATAGAGAGGAGGGGGAGGATAGAAGGTGGAGGGAGGATAGAGAGGTGGAGGGAGGATAGAGAGGTGGAGGGGAGGATAGAGAGGTGGAGGGAGGATAGAGAGGTGGAGGGGAGGATAGAGAGGTGGAGGGAGGATAGAGAGGTGGAGGGAGGATAGAGAGGTGGGGGGGAGGATAGAGAGGAGGAGGGGAGGATAGAGAGGAGGAGGGAGGATAGAGAGGTGGGGGGAGGATAGAGAGGAGGAGGGAGGATAGAGAGGAGGAGGGGAGGATAGAGAGGAGGGGAGGATAGAGAGGTGGAGGGGAGGATAGAGAGGTGGAGGGGAGGATAGAGAGGAGGGGAGGATAGAGAGGTGGAGGGGAGGATAGAGAGGTGGAGGGGAGGATAGAGAGGAGGTGAGGATAGAGAGGAGGAGGGGAGGATAGAGAGGTGGAGGGGAGGATAGAGAGGAGGGGAGGATAGAGAGGTGGAGGGGAGGATAGAGAGGAGGGGAGGATAGAGAGGTGGAGGGAGGATAGAGAGGAGGAGGGGAGGATAGAGAGGTGGAGGGAGGATAGAGAGGTGGAGGGGAGGATAGAGAGGTGGAGGGGAGGATAGAGAGGTGGAGGGGAGGATAGAGAGGTGGAGGGGAGGATAGAGAGGTGGAGGGGAGGATAGAGAGGAGGGGAGGATAGAGAGGTGGAGGGGAGGATAGAGAGGAGGAGGGGAGGATAGAGGGGTGGAGGGGAGGATAGAGAGGTGGAGGGGAGGATAGAGAGGAGGAGGGGAGGATAGAGAGGTGGAGGGGAGGATAGAGAGGTGGAGGGAGGATAGAGGGGTGGAGGGGAGGATAGAGAGGTGGAGGAGAGGATAGAAGGTGGAGGGGAGGATAGAGAGGTGGAGGGAGGATAGAGAGGAGGGGAGGATAGAGAGGTGGAGGGAGGATAGAGAGGTGGAGGGAGGATAGAGAGGGAGGGGAGGATAGAGAGGTGGAGGGAGGATAGAGAGGAGGGGAGGATAGAGAGGTGGAGGGAGGATAGAGAGGTGGAGGGGAGGATAGAGAGGAGGAGGGGAGGATAGAGAGGTGGAGGGAGGATAGAGAGGAGGGAGGATAGAGAGGTGGAGGGGAGGATAGAGAGGAGGGGAGGATAGAGAGGTGGAGGGGAGGATAGAGAGGTGGAGAGGAGGATAGAGAGGTGGAGGGAGGATAGAGAGGTGGAGGGGAGGATAGAGAGGTGGAGGGAGGATAGAGAGGTGGAGGGGAGGATAGAGAGGTGGAGGGAGGATAGAGAGGTGGAGGGAGGATAGAGAGGTGGAGGGGAGGATAGAGAGGTGGAGGGGAGGATAGAGAGGAGGGGAGGATAGAGAGGTGGAGGGGAGGATAGAGAGGTGGAGGGGAGGATAGAGAGGTGGAGGGGAGGATAGAGAGGTGGAGGGGAGGATAGAGAGGTGGAGGGAGGATAGAGAGGTGGAGGGAGGATAGAGAGGTGGAGGAGGATAGAGAGGTGGAGGGGAGGATAGAGAGGAGGAGGGAGGATAGAGAGGTGGAGGGAGATAGAGAGGTGGAGGGGAGGATAGAGAGGAGGAGGGGAGGATAGAGAGGTGGAGGGAGGATAGAGAGGTGGAGGGAGGATAGAGAGGTGGAGGGGAGGATAGAGAGGTGGAGGGGAGGATAGAGAGGTGGAGGGGAGGATAGAGAGGTGGAGGAGGATAGAGAGGTGGAGGGGAGGATAGAGAGGAGGAGGGGAGGATAGAGAGGTGGGGAGGATAGAGAGGTGGAGGGAGGATAGAGAGGTGGAGGGGAGGATAGAGAGGTGGAGGGGAGGATAGAGAGGTGGAGGGGAGGATAGAGAGGTGGAGGAGGATAGAGAGGTGGAGGGGAGGATAGAGAGGAGGAGGGGAGGATAGAGAGGTGGAGGGAGGATAGAGAGGTGGAGGGGAGGATAGAGAGGAGGAGGGGAGGATAGAGAGGTGGGGAGGATAGAGAGGTGGAGGGGAGGATAGAGAGGAGGAGGGGAGGATAGAGAGGTGGAGGAGGATAGAGAGGAGGAGGGGAGGATAGAGAGGTGGAGGGGAGGATAGAGAGGTGGAGGGGAGGATAGAGAGGTGGAGGGGAGGATAGAGAGGTGGAGGGGAGGATAGAGAGGTGGAGGGGAGGATAGAGAGGTGGAGGGGAGGATAGAGAGGTGGAGGGGAGGATAGAGAGGAGGGGAGGATAGAGAGGTGGAGGAGGATAGAGAGGTGGAGGGAGGATAGAGAGGAGGAGGGGAGGATAGAGAGGTGGAGGGGAGGATAGAGAGGAGGAGGGAGGATAGAGAGGAGGAGGGGAGGATAGAGGGGTGGAGGGGAGGATAGAGAGGAGGAGGGGAGGATAGAGAGGTGGAGGAGGATAGAGAGGTGGAGGGGAGGATAGAGAGGAGGAGGGGAGGATAGAGAGGTGGAGGGGAGGATAGAGAGGTGGAGGGGAGGATAGAGAGGAGGGGGAGGATAGAGAGGTGGAGGGGAGGATAGAGAGGTGGAGGGAGGATAGAGAGGTGGAGGGAGGATAGAGAGGTGGAGGGGAGGATAGAGAGGAGGGGAGGATAGAGAGGAGGGGAGGATAGAGAGGTGGAGGGGAGGATAGAGAGGTGGAGGGAGGATAGAGAGGTGGAGGGAGGATAGAGAGGTGGAGGGGAGGATAGAGAGGTGGAGGGAGGATAGAGAGGTGGAGGGGAGGATAGAGAGGTGGAGGGGAGGATAGAGAGGTGGAGGAGGATAGAGAGGTGGAGGGAGGATAGAGAGGAGGAGGGAGGATAGAGAGGTGGAGGGGAGGATAGAGAGGTGGAGGGGAGGATAGAGAGGTGGAGGGGAGGATAGAGAGGTGGAGGGAGGATAGAGAGGTGGAGGGGAGGATAGAGAGGTGGAGGGGAGGATAGAGAGGTGGAGGAGGATAGAGAGGTGGAGGGAGGATAGAAGGAGGAGGGAGGATAGAGAGGTGGAGGGGAGGATAGAGAGGTGGAGGGGAGGATAGAGAGGTGGAGGGAGGATAGAGAGGTGGAGGGGAGGATAGAGAGGAGGAGGGGAGGATAGAGGGGTGGAGGGGAGGATAGAGAGGTGGAGAGGAGGGTAGAGGGGTGAAGGGGAGAATAGAGAGGAGGGGGAGGATAGAAAGGTGGAGGGAGGATAGAGAGGTGGAGGGAGGATAGAGATGTGGAGGGGAGGATAGAGAGGTGGAGGGGAGGATAGAGAGGTGGAGGGAGGATAGAGAGGTGGAGGGAGGATAGAGAGGTGGAGGGGAGGATAGAGAGGTGGAGGGAGGATAGAGAGGTGGGGGGGAGGATAGAGAGGAGGAGGGGAGGATAGAGAGGAGGAGGGAGGATAGAGAGGTGGGGGGGAGGATAGAGAGGAGGAGGGGAGGATAGAGAGGAGGAGGGGAGGATAGAGAGGAGGGGAGGATAGAGAGGTGGAGGGGAGGATAGAGAGGTGGAGGGGAGGATAGAGAGGAGGGGAGGATAGAGAGGTGGAGGGGAGGATAGAGAGGTGGAGGGGAGGATAGAGAGGAGGGAGGATAGAGAGGAGGAGGGGAGGATAGAGAGGTGGAGGGGAGGATAGAGAGGAGGGGAGGATAGAGAGGTGGAGGGGAGGATAGAGAGGAGGGGAGGATAGAGAGGTGGAGGGGAGGATAGAGAGGAGGAGGGGAGGATAGAGATGTGGAGGGAGGATAGAGAGGTGGAGGGGAGGATAGAGAGGAGGAGGGGAGGATAGAGAGGTGGAGGGAGGATAGAGAGGTGGAGGGGAGGATAGAGAGGTGGAGGGGAGGATAGAGAGGTGGAGGGGAGGATAGAGAGGTGGAGGGGAGGATAGAGAGGAGGGGAGGATAGAGAGGTGGAGGGGAGGATAGAGAGGAGGAGGGGAGGATAGAGGGGTGGAGGGGAGGATAGAGAGGTGGAGGGGAGGATAGAGAGGAGGAGGGGAGGATAGAGAGGTGGAGGGGAGGATAGAGAGGTGGAGGGAGGATAGAGGGGTGGAGGGGAGGATAGAGAGGTGGAGGAGAGGATAGAAAGGTGGAGGGGAGGATAGAGAGGTGGAGGGAGGATAGAGAGGAGGGGAGGATAGAGAGGTGGAGGGAGGATAGAGAGGTGGAGGGGAGGATAGAGAGGAGGGGAGGATAGAGAGGTGGAGGGAGGATAGAGAGGAGGGGAGGATAGAGAGGTGGAGGGAGGATAGAGAGGTGGAGGGGAGGATAGAGAGGAGGAGGGGAGGATAGAGAGGTGGAGGGAGGATAGAGAGGAGGGAGGATAGAGAGGTGGAGGGGAGGATAGAGAGGAGGGGAGGATAGAGAGGTGGAGGGGAGGATAGAGAGGTGGAGAGGAGGGTAGAGGGGTGGAGGGGAGGATAGAGAGGTGGAGGGGAGGATAGAGAGGTGGAGGGAGGATAGAGAGGTGGAGGGGAGGATAGAGAGGTGGAGGGAGGATAGAGAGGTGGAGGGAGGATAGAGAGGTGGAGGGGAGGATAGAGAGGTGGAGGGGAGGATAGAGAGGAGGGGAGGATAGAGAGGTGGAGGGAGGATAGAGAGGTGGAGGGAGGATAGAGAGGTGGAGGGGAGGATAGAGAGGTGGAGGGGAGGATAGAGAGGAGGAGGGGAAGAGAGGAGGAGGGGAGGATAGAGAGGTGGAGGGAGGATAGAGAGGTGGAGGGGAGGATAGAGAGGAGGGGAGGATAGAGAGGTGGAGGGAGGATAGAGAGGTGGAGGGGAGGATAGAGAGGAGGAGGGAAGGATAGAGAGGTGGAGGGGAGGATAGAGAGGAGGAGGGGAGGATAGAGAGGTGGAGGGGAGGATAGAGAGGTGGAGGGGAGGATAGAGAGGTGGAGGGGAGGATAGAGAGGTGGAGGAGGATAGAGAGGTGGAGGGGAGGGTAGAGGGGTGGAGGGGAGGATAGAGAGGTGGAGGGGAGGATAGAGAGGTGGAGGGGAGGATAGAGAGGTGGAGGGAGGATAGAGAGGTGGAGGGGAGGATAGAGAGGTGGAGGAGGATAGAGAGGTGGAGGGGAGGGTAGAGGGGTGGAGGGGAGGATAGAGAGGTGGAGGGAGGATAGAGAGGTGGAGGGAGGATAGAGAGGTGGAGGGGAGGATAGAGAGGTGGAGGGGAGGATAGAGAGGAGGAGGGGAGGATAGAGAGGTGGAGGGGAGGATAGAGAGGTGGAGGGGAGGATAGAGAGGAGGAGGGAGGATAGAGAGGAGGAGGGGAGGATAGAGAGGAGGAGGGGAGGATAGAGAGGTGGAGGGGAGGATAGAGAGGTGGAGGGAGGATAGAGAGGTGGAGGGGAGGATAGAGAGGTGGAGGGGAGGATAGAGAGGTGGAGGGAGGATAGAGAGGTGGAGGGAGGATAGAGAGGTGGAGGGGAGGATAGAGAGGTGGAGGGGAGGATAGAGAGGAGGGGAGGATAGAGAGGTGGAGGGAGGATAGAGAGGAGGAGGGGAGGATAGAGAGGAGGAGGGGAGGATAGAGAGGTGGAGGGGAGGATAGAGAGGTGGAGGGGAGGATAGAGAGGTGGAGGGAGGATAGAGAGGTGGAGGGGAGGATAGAGAGGTGGAGGGGAGGATAGAGAGGAGGAGGGAGGATAGAGAGGTGGAGGGGAGGATAGAGAGGTGGAGGGGAGGATAGAGAGGTGGAGGGGAGGATAGAGAGGTGGAGGGGAGGATAGAGAGGTGGAGGGAGGATAGAGAGGTGGAGGGAGGATAGAGAGGAGGAGGGGAGGATAGAGAGGAGGAGGGGAGGATAGAGAGGTGGAGGGGAGGATAGAGAGGAGGAGGGGAGGATAGAGAGGTGGAGGGGAGGATAGAGAGGAGGGGGGGAGGATAGAGAGGTGGAGGGGAGGATAGAGAGGTGGAGGGGAGGATTGAGAGGTGGAGGGGAGGATAGAGAGGTGGAGGGGAGGATAGAGAGGTGGAGGGGAGGATAGAGAGGTGGAGGGGAGGATAGAGAGGGTGGAGGGGTGGATTGAGTGGTGGAGGTGTGTGGTGGAGGGTGGATAGTGTGGTGGAGGGGTGGATTGAGAGGTGGGAGGGTGGATTGTGAGGTGGTGGGGTGGTTGTGTGGTGGTGGGAGGATAGAGAGGAGGGGGGAGGATAGAGAGGAGGGGAGGATAGAGAGGTGGAGGGAGGATAGAGAGGTGGAGGGGAGGATAGAGAGGTGGAGGGAGGATAGAGAGGTGGAGGGAGGATAGAGAGGTGGAGGGAGGATAGAGAGGTGGAGGGGAGGATAGAGAGGTGGAGGGAGGATAGAGGGGTGGAGGGGAGGATAGAGGGGTGGAGGGAGGATAGAGAGGTGGAGGGGAGGATAGAGAGGAGGGGGGGAGGATAGAGAGGCTCTACTCCCAGGCCAGTGCCACACCTCTAAACCTCTTACGAGGCCCTGGTTCATAAGGAGGGCTTTGACCGTAACGCTTGAGTCGGCAGGGCCGTAGCCAGGGTTTAGAAATTAGGGAGGTCCATTTATTTGTTTGGCCCAGACCGGCCCACTATAATGGGTCGGACACCACCCATCAGTACACCATCCTTGCGGTTCCCTTAAATATGCGTACCTACTGTACTATTCCCCCAACCCACTACAAAGCTGGGTAGTAAGTGCCATGGACAAGTGGACCAGTGTACTCACTGTCTCACTCACTGGCTGAATCTTGTTTTGGGTGGTGATGTAGAAACACCTGCATCATAGCAGGCTCAGGACGGGCAAAGTAGTCTATAGCCTGTTCATCCCTGTCTCTCTCCTCCACAACCTGGCTTGACTAGACATAAGGAGAGAGAGATGATTACAATTAACTGGTACATTCAGGTCCAGAATAGTTGGAATTCCCTGACAAAGATGTGCAAAAAGCTGTACAATTTAAACATTACCATACTGGTAATGAGCAAATAGTTATTTATTCAATGAATGCATGGAGCTGTTCCATCTTATTTCATTTTATACTAACTACTCAGTTCATACAGATTTCAAGTATTCAAATATCAATGATGAATATTGCATAAGGTTTACACAGTTAATAGATCCCCTTCTTGTTTTATATTCATGTTCAGAGAGGAGTAATAGTTAGAGCTTTGTATGTGATTTATATGGCAATTAAATCAATGGTGTGTGTGTTTGTTTGGGGAGTTTGACCTACAGTTAATGTGCCTACCATGCTCAATGGACAGCACAAAAACAATTTGTGTAGGTGGAGACTAGAGCTACCACAGATAGTAATACGTTATTAAGAGTAAGTAATCCATACCATATATATCCTAATAGTTACCTTATTACCATTCTTGGCTGAAAATAAACTTTGCTGCCTGTTGTGAATGTGTTTTTCCCTGTAGGCTAATACATAAGTAGGCATACATTTTTGCAGTTGAGCAAAAATGTACAGTTGAGTAGGCTATATGTGCTGTGTTTTTATGTCTTCCATCGAGGACCACCTTGGAAATAAGTGTTTTAATGAATGCTTTTAGGTGATATCCTCAGGAATACAAATTGATCATGATAATTTATTTTTATGATGTTTTTTTAATTTCCAAATAAATCTAATCAAATCAAAAAAGCAGTTTTTGCAGTTGAGCTACATGTGTTGTATATTATACAGCCTTTTCATGCATCTTTATCAAGGGAACCCTTATCCTAATGATTTAAAAAATTATATTATGATGATACGATATGGACCTAGTAGTTGGGTCATCTGTGGCACTTCGTTTCTCAATGGATTTGTCATCTAGGAGGGTTAATAAACTAATTTAGCCGGGGTGTATTTTTTTTAAAGGCGGGGGAGGGCGGTCAGGTGGCGTAGCGGAGATTGCGTTCGTCACCAACGCTGGAGACGCTGGGTTTGCGTGTTCGAATCCAGCTCCCGGCGTTGTCACCAGCTTGGCTGGCCGTTCACACTAATACAATTGGCAGTATTAGGGGGTGGGGAAAGCTGGCGGGTGGGTCCTGGGCGTTGTGGACAGCGACACCTACAGTTCGGTCGGGGCGCCTGCTCAGCGAGGGTAGGATCTGGAGAGAGGTAGTGCAGCCTCCCACACGTTACACTCTCCCAGTGAGAATCTGCGCGGCCAGGCTGGCTGCCGGCTGGCTGCACATGCGTCGGAGGAAAGCATGTGACAGTCTCTGGCCTCCCGGACCAACAGTAGGGGAAAGTGCGCAACAACCAGGAAGGGGGTTGGGAATTGGCATAACGACTAACAGTGGGATGGGAGAAAAATCGGAAAAAGGAGGGGGAAAAAGATAATAAAAAATAATAAAAAATAAAAAAAGGCGGGGGAAATTTGTGAGAGACCAAAATCCAAAATGGCTGCCGTGGAAATTAACTTTTGAATGGTTTGACCTACAATCAGGGCTTGACATTAACACCTGCCACCCGCCAAATGCGGGTAGAATTCGGCAGTGGCGGGTAACTACGCCATTCTACCCGCCACAGTGGCCAGTGACCTTTTTTCTATGAAAAAAAACATTATAGTCTACAAAAGGCATCTGCAATAATTAAGTCAATCCAAGTGATACTACATAATACTACAACTCCCACAAATATTCGGAAAAGTGCATTACCGGCCAGATCCTGGTAGTGGTGCTGTCTCGAGAATAGAGTACTCCTTGTTTTCAGACCGGATGTTAATTTTTTTCATTCAGGCCTACTTTTTCTGTTAGCGTGAAGCTATGCCTTCATCAGATCGCATGGAATACCTTTTGCGATGCCGAATTCAGTATGCAGTAAAGGAATATAGCATCAGCCAATGGACATATCGATCTACCAGATGGCAATCAATAACTGGGAAATCCTTTTTGGGATCCAACCGGCCACAGGTAAGAATGATTTCACGTAGATTTCATGTTCAGGCCTTGTTAGCATTAGCCAATGTATGATGCTACAATAACAAATGCCGTTATTGGTAATCAATAATCAGAAACAACGTCCCCCGCCCCCCCATCCCCCCCTTTCATGCATTCATGGTGGAACATGATACCGATCATATGCATTTTGATTTTAAACATATTCATCACGCTATAAAATGGGAACGTATTGATGAAAAAAAATTTTAGTGTGGTGATTTTTGGCTGGTGAAAATGCTGAGTGGCTAGTGACTTTGGAAAACCACTAGCCACAGTGGCTAGTAGTGAGCCAAAAAGTTAATGTCAAGCCCTGCCTACAATGATGCACAATACATGGTACCAGATCAGTCATGTACCAGCCCCCTCTCAGTCATGTACCAGCCAGCCCCCTCTCAGTCATGTACCAGCCCCCCTCTCAGTCATGTACCAGCCAGCCCCCTCTCAGTCATGTACCAGCCCCCTCTCAGTCATGTATACCAGCCCCCTCTCAGTCATCTACCAGCCCCCTCTCAGTCATGTACCACAGCCCCCTCTCAGTCATGTACCACAGCCCCCTCTCAGTCATGTACCAGCCCCCTCTCAGTCATGTACCAGCCCCATCTCAGTCATGTACCAGCCCCCTCTCAGTCATCTACCAGCCCCCTCTCAGTCATGTACCACAGCCCCCTCTCAGTCATGTACCACAGCCCCATCTCAGTCATGTACCAGCCCCCTCTCAGTCATGTACCACAGCCCCATCTCAGTCATGTACCAGCCCCCTCTCAGTCATGTACCAGCCCCCTCTCAGTCATGTACCAGCCTCCTCTCAGTCATGTACCAGCCCCCTCTCAGTCCTGTATACCAGCCCCCTCTCAGTCATGTACCAGCCCCCTCTCAGTCATGTACCAGCCCCCTCTCAGTCATGTACCAGCCCCCTCTCAGTCATGTACCAGCCTCCTCTCAGTCATGTACCAGCCCCCTCTCAGTCCTGTATACCAGCCCCCTCTCAGTCATGTACCAGCCCCCTCTCAGTCATGTACCAGCCCCCTCTCAGTCATGTACCACAGCCCCATCTCAGTCATGTACCACAGCCCCCTCTCAGTCATGTACCACAGCCCCCTCTCAGTCATGTACCAGCCCCCTCTCAGTCATGTACCAGCCCCCTCTCAGTCATGTACCACAGCCCCCTCTCAGTCATGTACCAGCCCCCTCTCAGTCATGTACCAGCCCCCTCTCAGTCATGTACCAGCCCCATCTCAGTCATGTACCAGCCCCCTCTCAGTCATGTACCAGCCCCCTCTCAGTCATGTACCAGCCCCATCTCAGTCATGTACCAGCCCCCTCTCAGTCATGTACCACCAGCCCCCTCTCAGTCATGTACCAGCCCCATCTCAGTCATGTACCAGCCAGCCCCCTCTCAGTCATGTGCCAGCCCCCTCTCAGTCATGTACCACAGCCCCCCTCTCAGTCCTGTATACCAGCCCCCTCTCAGTTATGTACCAGCCCCCTCTCAGTCATGTACCACAGCCCCATCTCAGTCATGTACCACAGCCCCCTCTCAGTCATGTACCACAGCCCCCTCTCAGTCATGTACCACAGCCCCATCTCAGTCATGTACCAGCCCCATCTCAGTCATGTACCACAGCCCAGGCCATGTGAGCGGCGCGGCGCGCGAGCGGCGCGGAGCGGGCCGCTTTGACGTGAGCGAGGAGTGGGTTTTAAAATGGGTCGGCGCAACGACCGGAGCGAGAGTTCTCCTCCGCTCCAAGCCGCTCAGGTCATCTCCTCAGTGCGCACGGCACTGGTCTGGGAGGCGTCTACCAGACCAGACCAGACGGCACCGGTCCACAATGCACCTGTCCTCAGTGTCCGTCCTGTAAACAGAATTGTGCTTACAAGAAATCCCACAACGTGAAAGCATGGCCGTGTTTGCTAAGTATTTTAAAAAAGTAACAGAGAATAAGTTCCAATGTATCGTGAAAACAACGATGATGGTGAGGAGACAGAATGTGCAGACTATATTACCGTCGGAAGAGATTCTTCTTGGAATCTAAAGAGACACATTGGGAGGAAGCATGACCACATATTTCGCGAACATAATGAGAAGAAATCCAAAGGTTTGTTGTCATTATTAGCCATTTTGAAATTGGTAGCCTTATTACAGCTTAATGTATTGTAGACCTAATATAAAGCATGCATTTATTATTTGTTTTAGATGCCCAGACGCAGCAGCAACAAAAAGAGAAACAGCGTGACTCACTGCACAATTTCCTCACTGGAAAAAAGGCACCTAACATGACACGTGAAAGAAAAAGGGAGCTGGATGAAGCGTTTTTTAAAATGATATCCATGGATTACGACCCCCTAAGTAAGGGAGAACGTGAAGGTATGAGACATTTTGCCGGCATGGCCCAACCAGGTTACACCCCGCCCTGCTACAATACTGTCCGGGACACACTTATGCCACATGCCATACAAGAGATGGAAGTCAAACTACGAGAGCTCATAGGAATGGGTGAAGGGTTCGTTCTTGCATCTGATATTTGGACAAGTAGAAGAGGCCACAGTTTCCTTGCTATTGTGGCAAGTTTTATCGACGGGACGTTCAAGGGCCACACGGTTCTGTTAGGCTGTGAGCACATAACAGGGTCTCACACTGCAGATCGCATATATCAAAAGTATGAAAGTGTGCTGAAAAATTGGAACATTCATCAACGCGTGATTCGTGTGGTGACAGACAGTGCCAGCAACATGGTCAAGGCATTCAACATCCTGCCTGACGCTGAAGGAGAAGAGGAGAAAGATGATGATGATGAAGTGGCACTGGTGGTGGAGGAAGGGGAGGAAATAGCGGAGGAGGAACCTGCGCTCTCGCAAAACCAAGTGGACGTGGTCACTAATACTGTAGAGGCTATGGTAAACCAGTACTTCACCGTATCAAGTTTACACCTGCGATGCCCAATTCATCTGCTTCAGTTAGCTATCAAAGACGCAGTTAACGAGCATGATGATATCAATCGCCTGCTAGTTAAAGTGGGAAAGCTAGTGAAAAGTGTGCGTAAGAGTTGTCTGAACACGGAGGAAACTGACTCTCTGGGTGTACGACCCACCACTGCTTGCCCGACGCGATGGAGCAGCCAGCTGCGCATGGTGGAGTCTGTCCTAAAGCTATTCAAAAAAGATGCATTGTGGCAGAGCAAACTTAAAACTACTGCCGCTATTCTCACACTTAATGACGTGCGTCGGCTCAATCACCTTGTTGAAGTATTGTCACCGCTGGCTGACCTCACAGACAACATGCAACGGGAGCTTGGGAATTTGGGCATGATTCTCCCGGCTGTAGGCGAGCTCAAATCCCTGCTTGTCAACAACAACGCTGCCCTTCCATTAGGAATAGCTTCTTTCGCGGAAACACTGTCCAATAACGTGTCCACTCGCTTCAGAATGTACTATGATGATAAACACCTCCTCTTCGCGTCGCTGTTAGATCCTCGTTTCAAAACAGAGTGGATAATCCGTGATGAGTTGGTTTGTAATAAACTTGGAGAAATACGCGACCTCCTCGTCAAAGAAACAGTGGAGATGACCGCAGCAGTCGCTGGTGCTGGAGAGGCAGCAGGTCAACCCGAGTCCGACGGCGGAGAATCTGACGTGCCCGAAGAAATCAAGAGGCCTCGTATATTTGGATCATACTTCTCAGAGAATCAGCCCACGGGAGGAGGCAATGCGAAAACTGAAGTTGAAACCTACCTCTCGTCCCCAAGATCAAACCCTGACGATGTCAAAGATGTCATTGCATTTTGGAAACAAAATTCCAAGTCCCTTCCACGCCTGAGTAAAGTTGCCCGCAAAGTGTTCAGTATTCCCAGTGGCTCTGCGAGCGCAGAGAGGGTGTTTTCCGCTGCTGGTTTGATGTCAAGAAATCACCGCATGAGTTTGAAGCCTCAGACATTGGCTAAACTCGTGTTATTGAAAGTGAACTCAAAGATAATGTAGCTGCCGTGGCACTGCATGGCAGATATAGGCACATGAGCATTGTTTTATTTTGTTTAAAATGCACAAAGTGACAAAAACGAATAGCCTATAATATCCTACTTTATTGCAAAATGCAATAGGCCTGCCTAAAGTTAATGGCCATTATTTTTTATTTCATACATAAGAATGTAGCACTCTGTTTTAGATTTTATACATTTATATAAATGTAGCATATCCAACAGCACTTTTATATTGGTTGATTGTATTCGAGTTTTTCAAAGGCTATAGGGAACTTGCACATTGAGTATTTCGTTTGTGTTTTACTGTGAGACACTTTGTAGACAGTTATGTCGAGAGTTATATTTTTGTTTTCATAGGCATATTAGCTATGTGATTTCCTGAGTTCGTTTGATAACAAGCCTGTTGCATTAATTGTCTTCAGTGGCTAAGCCAAGGCCTTAGGCCTATTACGGCCTCCTCTGAGGCTCATGTCATACGCGTAATTTTTTATCCGTCTTATGCTGCCCTGGCTGTCAGTGATTATGTTCTACCTCAGATTGATTGGTTGATTTAATACTTTATTAACAGTATGCCAAAAGGTATAGGCCTACAGTGTAATTCAATTAGCTACGTCGGATAATACAAGGTATATGCCGAGGGCTGTGCATAATTAGTTTTTTTTGTGGTTCTTCCGTCACCGCGTTGAATGTCTTGGTGGTGCCCTGCCCATGGTGCAGTGGTAAATAAAAAAAATACCATATTCGGTTGATACATTTAAACTGGGTCTGTTTTCTTTCATTATTCTATGATATTTTAAATAACGAAATCAAGAATTTACGCATGCTCCAAAAAAATCGGATTTCCTGAAGGCCTTCGAAACGAAGGCCTTCAGGAAATCCGATGTGTTTAATTAGCCAATTTCAGGAAAACAGCACTTTCTTTTATTTCCCCCGCTGTAATTTTTTTTCTGCTGAGCGGGGTGGAGCGAGGAGCGCTTGATGCCAAAATGAAGTTGAGCGCTGGCGGCGCGCTGAGCGGTGTGGCGGCGGGATCAACATGAGCAATTAGCGGAGCGGACCAAGCTTTAAAGAGCGAAGAACGGATTTCTCACCCGCGCCGATCCGCTCACATGGTCTGCCACAGCCCCATCTCAGTCATGTACCACAGCCCCATCTCAGTCATGTATACCAGCCCCCCTCTGTCATGTACCAGCCGCCTGTCAGTCATGTACCACAGCCCCATCTCAGTCATGTATACCAGCCCCCCTCTGTCATGTACCAGCCGCCTCTCAGTCATGTACCACAGCCCCCTCTCAGTCATGTACCACAGCCCCCTCTCAGTCATGTACCAGCCCCCTCTCAGTCATGTACCACAGCCCCCTCTCAGTCATGTACCACAGCCCCATCTCAGTCATGTACCACAGCCCCATCTCAGTCATGTACCACAGCCCCCTCTCAGTCATGTACCAGCCCCCTCTCAGTCATGTACCACAGCCCCCTCTCAGTCATGTACCACAGCCCCATCTCAGTCATGTACCAGCCCCCTCTCAGTCATGTACCACAGCCCCCTCTCAGTCATGTACCACAGCCCCATCTCAGTCATGTACCAGCCCCCTCTCAGTCATGTACCACAGCCCCCTCTCAGGCATGTACCACAGCCCCCTCTCAGGCATGTACCACAGCCCCCTCTCAGTCATGTACCACAGCCCCATCTCAGTCATGTACCACAGCCCCCTCTCAGTCATGTACCAGCCCCCTCTCAGTCATGTACCACAGCCCCCTCTCAGTCATGTACCACAGCCCCATCTCAGTCATGTACCACAGCCCCATCTCAGTCATGTACCACAGCCTCCTCTCAGTCATCTACCACAGCCCCCTCTCAGTCATGTACCACAGCCCCATCTCAGGCATGTACCAGCCCCATCTCAGTCATGTACCAGCCCCCTCTCAGTCATGTACCACAGCCCCCTCTCAGTCATGTACCACAGCCCCATCTCAGTCATGTACCACAGCCCCATCTCAGTCATGTACCACAGCCCCCTCTCAGTCATGTACCACAGCCCCATCTCAGGCATGTACCAGCCCCCTCTCAGTCATGTACCACAGCCCCCTCTCAGTCCTGTACCACAGCCCCATCTCAGTCATCTACCAGCCCCATCTCAGTCATGTACCACAGCCCCATCTCAGTCATGTACCACAGCCCCATCTCAGTCATGTACCAGCCCCCTCTCAGTCATGTACCAGCCCCCTCTCAGTCATGTACCACAGCCCCATCTCAGTCATGTACCAGCCCCCTCTCAGTCATGTACCACAGCCCCCTCTCAGTCATGTACCACAGCCCCCTCTCAGTCATGTACCAGCCCCCATCTCAGTCATGTACCACAGCCCCCTCTCAGTCATGTACCAGCCCCCATCTCAGTCATGTACCACAGCCCCCTCTCAGTCATGTACCAGCCCCCTCTCAGTCATGTACCACAGCCCCCTCTCAGTCATGTACCAGCCCCCTCTCAGTCATGTACCAGCCCCCTCTCAGTCCTGTATACCAGCCCCCTCTCAGTCATGTACCAGCCCCCTCTCAGTCATGTACCACAGCCCCCTCTCAGTCATGTACCACAGCCCCATCTCAGTCATGTACCAGCCCCATCTCAGTCATGTACCACAGCCCCCTCTCAGTCCTGTATACCAGCCCCCTCTCAGTCATGTACCAGCCAGCCCCCTCTCAGTCATGTACCACAGCCCCCTCTCAGTCCTGTATACCAGCCCCCTCTCAGTCATGTACCAGCCAGCCCCCTCTCAGTCCTGTATACCAGCCCCCCTCTCAGTCATGTACCACAGCCCCATCTCAGTCATGTACCAGCCCCCTCTCAGTCATGTACCAGCCCCCTCTCAGTCATGTACCACAGCCCCATCTCAGTCATGTACCACAGCCCCCTTTCAGTCATGTACCACAGCCCCATCTCAGTCATGTACCACAGCCCCCTTTCAGTCATGTACCAGCCCCCATCTCAGTCATGTACCACAGCCCCCTTTCAGTCATGTACCAGCCCCCCTCTCAGTCATGTACCAGCCCCCCTCTCAGTCATGTACCAGCCCCCTCTCAGTCATGTACCAGCCCCCATCTCAGTCATGTACCACAGCCCCATCTCAGTCATGTACCAGCCCCCTCTCAGTCATGTACCACAGCCCCATCTCAGTCATGTACCAGCCCCCCTCTCAGTCATGTACCAGCCCCCTCTCAGTCATGTACCAGCCCCATCTCAGTCATGTACCAGCCCCCTCTCAGTCATGTACCAGCCCCATCTCAGTCATGTACCACAGCCCCATCTCAGTCATGTACCAGCCCCCCTCTCAGTCATGTACCAGCCCCCTCTCAGTCATGTACCAGCCCCCCTCTCAGTCATGTACCAGCCCCCTCTCAGTCATGTACCAGCCCCATCTCAGTCATGTACCAGCCCCCATCTCAGTCATGTACCACAGCCCCATCTCAGTCATGTACCAGCCCCCTCTCAGTCATGTACCACAGCCCCATCTCAGTCATGTACCAGCCCCCATCTCAGTCATGTACCAGCCCCCATCTCAGTCATGTACCAGCCCCCATCTCAGTCATGTACCACAGCCCCCATCTCAGTCATGTACCAGCCCCCTCTCAGTCATGTACCACAGCCCCCTCTCAGTCATGTACCTGCATGACTGGCAGGGGGGGTGCTTAGTAAGAGATGTGATTGGGACAGCCCAGTGTCAGTCAGTACCAATGGGCCGCTGTCCCAGCCTAGTAGTGGGCCGGTCGTTGACCAAACTTAAATTCTCTCTTTTTTTTTTTTTATAAATAATTTTTTCATAGTTACAAATAGTTACCGAGGTCCATCCATAAAAGCATTTCAGAGCAATGATGCTCTTCTGCAGAACCTTTAACATGTTGACCAGAGAGATGTTCACCTGATGTTCTGTTCAGAACCTTTAACATGTTGACCAGAGAGATGTTCACCTGATGTTCTGTTCAGAACCTTTAACATGTTGACCAGAGAGATGATGTTCACCTGATGTTCTGTTCAGAACCTTTAACATGTTGACCAGAGAGAAGATGTTCACCTGATGTTCTGTTCAGAACCTTTAACATGTTGACCAGAGAGATGTTCACCTGATGTTCTGTTCAGAACCTTTAACATGTTGACCAGAGAGAAGATGTTCACCTGATGTTCTGTTCAGAACCTTTAACATGTTGACCAGAGAGATGTTCACCTGATGTTCTGTTCAGAACCTTTAACATGTTGACCAGAGAGATGATGTTCACCTGATGTTCTGTTCAGAACCTTTAACATGTTGACCAGAGAGATGTTCACCTGATGTTCTGTTCAGAACCTTTAACATGTTGACCAGAGAGAAGATGTTCACCTGATGTTCTGTTCAGAACCTTTAACATGTTGACCAGAGAGATGATGTTCACCTGATGTTCTGTTCAGAACCTTTAACATGTTGACCAGAGAGATGATGTTCACCTGATGTTCTGTTCAGAACCTTTAACATGTTGACCAGAGAGAAGATGTTCACCTGATGTTCTGTTCAGAACCTTTAACATGTTGACCAGAGAGATGATGTTCACCTGATGTTCTGTTCAGAACCTTTAACATGTTGACCAGAGAGATGATGTTCACCTGATGTTCTGTTCAGAACCTTTAACATGTTGACCAGAGAGATGATGTTCACCTGATGTTCTGTTCAGAACCTTTAACATGTTGACCAGAGAGATGTTCACCTGATGTTCTGTTCAGAACCTTTAACATGTTGACCAGAGAGAAGATGTTCACCTGATGTTCTGTTCAGAACCTTTAACATGTTGACCAGAGAGATGATGTTCACCTGATGTTCTGTTCAGAACCTTTAACATGTTGACCAGAGAGATGTTCACCTGATGTTCTGTTCAGAACCTTTAACATGTTGACCAGAGAGATGATGTTCACCTGATGTTCTGTTCAGAACCTTTAACATGTTGACCAGAGAGATGATGTTCACCTGATGTTCTGTTCAGAACCTTTAACATGTTGACCAGAGAGATGTTCACCTGATGTTCTGTTCAGAACCTTTAACATGTTGACCAGAGAGATGTTCACCTGATGTTCTGTTCAGAACCTTTAACATGTTGACCAGAGAGATGTTCACCTGATGTTCTGTTCAGAACCTTTAACATGTTGACCAGAGAGAAGATGTTCACCTGATGTTCTGTTCAGAACCTTTAACATGTTGACCAGAGAGAAGATGTTCACCTGATGTTCTGTTCAGAACCTTTAACATGTTGACCAGAGAGATGTTCAACTGATGTTCTGTTCAGAACCTTTAACATGTTGACCAGAGAGATGTTCACCTGATGTTCTGTTCAGAACCTTTAACATGTTGACCAGAGAGATGTTCACCTGATGTTCTGTTCAGAACCTTTAACATGTTGACCAGAGAGAAGATGTTCACCTGATGTTCTGTTCAGAACCTTTAACATGTTGACCAGAGAGATGTTCACCTGATGTTCTGTTCAGAACCTTTAACATGTTGACCAGAGAGATGTTCACCTGATGTTCTGTTCAGAACCTTTAACATGTTGACCAGAGAGATGATGTTCACCTGATGTTCTGTTCAGAACCTTTAACATGTTGACCAGAGAGATGTTCACCTGATGTTCTGTTCAGAACCTTTAACATGTTGACCAGAGAGATGATGTTCACCTGATGTTCTGTTCAGAACCTTTAACATGTTGACCAGAGAGATGATGTTCACCTGATGTTCTGTTCAGAACCTTTAACATGTTGACCAGAGAGATGTTCACCTGATGTTCTGTTCAGAACCTTTACCATGTTGACCAGAGAGATGTTCACCTGATGTTCTGTTCAGAACCTTTAACATGTTGACCAGAGAGATGTTCACCTGATGTTCTGTTCAGAACCTTTAACATGTTGACCAGAGAGATGATGTTCACCTGATGTTCTGTTCAGAACCTTTAACATGTTGACCAGAGAGATGATGTTCACCTGATGTTCTGTTCAGAACCTTTAACATGTTGACCAGAGAGATGTTCACCTGCTGTTCTGTTCAGAACCTTTAACATGTTGACCAGAGAGATGTTCACCTGATGTTCTGTTCAGAACCTTTAACATGTTGACCAGAGAGATGATGTTCACCTGATGTTCTGTTCAGAACCTTTAACATGTTGACCAGAGAGATGTTCACCTGATGTTCTGTTCAGAACCTTTAACATGTTGACCAGAGAGATGTTCACCTGATGTTCTGTTCAGAACCTTTAACATGTTGACCAGAGAGAGATGTTCACCTGATGTTCTGTTCAGAACCTTTAACATGTTGACCAGAGAGATGTTCACCTGATGTTCTGTTCAGAACCTTTAACATGTTGACCAGAGAGATGTTCACCTGATGTTCTGTTCAGAACCTTTAACATGTTGACCAGAGAGATGATGTTCACCTGATGTTCTGTTCAGAACCTTTAACATGTTGACCAGAGAGATGTTCACCTGATGTTCTGTTCAGAACCTTTAACATGTTGACCAGAGAGAAGATGTTCACCTGATGTTCTGTTCAGAACCTTTAACATGTTGACCAGAGAGATGTTCACCTGATGTTCTGTTCAGAACCTTTAACATGTTGACCAGAGAGAGATGTTCACCTGATGTTCTGTTCAGAACCTTTAACATGTTGACCAGAGAGATGTTCACCTGATGTTCTGTTCAGAACCTTTAACATGTTGACCAGAGAGATGATGTTCACCTGATGTTCTGTTCAGAACCTTTAACATGTTGACCAGAGAGATGATGTTCACCTGATGTTCTGTTCAGAACCTTTAACATGTTGACCAGAGAGAGATGTTCACCTGATGTTCTGTTCAGAACCTTTAACATGTTGACCAGAGAGAAGATGTTCACCTGATGTTCTGTTCAGAACCTTTAACATGTTGACCAGAGAGATGATGTTCACCTGATGTTCTGTTCAGAACCTTTAACATGTTGACCAGAGAGATGATGTTCACCTGATGTTCTGTTCAGAACCTTTAACATGTTGACCAGAGAGATGTTCACCTGATGTTCTGTTCAGAACCTTTAACATGTTGACCAGAGAGATGATGTTCACCTGATGTTCTGTTCAGAACCTTTAACATGTTGACCAGAGAGATGTTCACCTGATGTTCTGTTCAGAACCTTTAACATGTTGACCAGAGAGATGATGTTCACCTGATGTTCTGTTCAGAACCTTTAACATGTTGACCAGAGAGATGTTCACCTGATGTTCTGTTCAGAACCTTTAACATGTTGACCAGAGAGATGATGTTCACCTGATGTTCTGTTCAGAACCTTTAACATGTTGACCAGAGAGATGTTCACCTGATGTTCTGTTCAGAACCTTTAACATGTTGACCAGAGAGAAGATGTTCACCTGATGTTCTGTTCAGAACCTTTAACATGTTGACCAGAGAGAGATGTTCACCTGATGTTCTGTTCAGAACCTTTAACATGTTGACCAGAGAGATGTTCACCTGATGTTCTGTTCAGAACCTTTAACATGTTGACCAGAGAGATGATGTTCACCTGATGTTCTGTTCAGAACCTTTAACATGTTGACAGAACCTTTAACATGTTGACCAGAGAGATGTTCACCTGATGTTCTGTTCAGAACCTTTAACATGTTGACCAGAGAGATGATGTTCACCTGATGTTCTGTTCAGAACCTTTAACATGTTGACCAGAGAGATGTTCACCTGATGTTCTGTTCAGAACCTTTAACATGTTGACCAGAGAGATGTTCACCTGATGTTCTGTTCAGAACCTTTAACATGTTGACCAGAGAGATGTTCACCTGATGTTCTGTTCAGAACCTTTAACATGTTGACCAGAGAGAGATGTTCACCTGATGTTCTGTTCAGAACCTTTAACATGTTGACCAGAGAGATGTTCACCTGATGTTCTGTTCAGAACCTTTAACATGTTGACCAGAGAGATGATGTTCACCTGATGTTCTGTTCAGAACCTTTAACATGTTGACCAGAGAGATGATGTTCACCTGATGTTCTGTTCAGAACCTTTAACATGTTGACCAGAGAGATGTTCACCTGATGTTCTGTTCAGAACCTTTAACATGTTGACCAGAGAGATGTTCACCTGATGTTCTGTTCAGAACCTTTAACATGTTGACCAGAGAGATGATGTTCACCTGATGTTCTGTTCAGAACCTTTAACATGTTGACCAGAGAGATGTTCACCTGATGTTCTGTTCAGAACCTTTAACATGTTGACCAGAGAGATGTTCACCTGATGTTCTGTTCAGAACCTTTAACATGTTGACCAGAGAGATGTTCACCTGATGTTCTGTTCAGAACCTTTAACATGTTGACCAGAGAGATGATGTTCACCTGATGTTCTGTTCAGAACCTTTAACATGTTGACCAGAGAGATGTTCACCTGATGTTCTGTTCAGAACCTTTAACATGTTGACCAGAGAGATGATGTTCACCTGATGTTCTGTTCAGAACCTTTAACATGTTGACCAGAGAGAGATGTTCACCTGATGTTCTGTTCAGAACCTTTAACATGTTGACCAGAGAGATGATGTTCACCTGATGTTCTGTTCAGAACCTTTAACATGTTGACCAGAGAGATGATGTTCACCTGATGTTCTGTTCAGAACCTTTAACATGTTGACCAGAGAGATGATGTTCACCTGATGTTCTGTTCAGAACCTTTAACATGTTGACCAGAGAGATGATGTTCACCTGATGTTCTGTTCAGAACCTTTAACATGTTGACCAGAGAGATGTTCACCTGATGTTCTGTTCAGAACCTTTAACATGTTGACCAGAGAGATGTTCACCTGATGTTCTGTTCAGAACCTTTAACATGTTGACCAGAGAGATGTTCACCTGATGTTCTGTTCAGAACCTTTAACATGTTGACCAGAGAGAAGATGTTCACCTGATGTTCTGTTCAGAACCTTTAACATGTTGACCAGAGAGAGATGTTCACCTGATGTTCTGTTCAGAACCTTTAACATGTTGACCAGAGAGATGATGTTCACCTGATGTTCTGTTCAGAACCTTTAACATGTTGACCAGAGAGATGATGTTCACCTGATGTTCTGTTCAGAACCTTTAACATGTTGACCAGAGAGAGATGTTCACCTGATGTTCTGTTCAGAACCTTTAACATGTTGACCAGAGAGAGATGTTCACCTGATGTTCTGTTCAGAACCTTTAACATGTTGACCAGAGAGATGTTCACCTGATGTTCTGTTCAGAACCTTTAACATGTTGACCAGAGAGATGTTCACCTGATGTTCTGTTCAGAACCTTTAACATGTTGACCAGAGAGATGATGTTCACCTGATGTTCTGTTCAGAACCTTTAACATGTTGACCAGAGAGATGTTCACCTGATGTTCTGTTCAGAACCTTTAACATGTTGACCAGAGAGATGATGTTCACCTGATGTTCTGTTCAGAACCTTTAACATGTTGACCAGAGAGATGTTCACCTGATGTTCTGTTCAGAACCTTTAACATGTTGACCAGAGAGATGTTCACCTGATGTTCTGTTCAGAACCTTTAACATGTTGACCAGAGAGAGATGTTCACCTGATGTTCTGTTCAGAACCTTTAACATGTTGACCAGAGAGATGATGTTCACCTGATGTTCTGTTCAGAACCTTTAACATGTTGACCAGAGAGATGATGTTCACCTGATGTTCTGTTCAGAACCTTTAACATGTTGACCAGAGAGATGATGTTCACCTGATGTTCTGTTCAGAACCTTTAACATGTTGACCAGAGAGATGTTCACCTGATGTTCTGTTCAGAACCTTTAACATGTTGACCAGAGAGATGTTCACCTGATGTTCTGTTCAGAACCTTTAACATGTTGACCAGAGAGAGATGTTCACCTGATGTTCTGTTCAGAACCTTTAACATGTTGACCAGAGAGATGTTCACCTGATGTTCTGTTCAGAACCTTTAACATGTTGACCAGAGAGATGATGTTCACCTGATGTTCTGTTCAGAACCTTTAACATGTTGACCAGAGAGATGTTCACCTGATGTTCTGTTCAGAACCTTTAACATGTTGACCAGAGAGATGATGTTCACCTGATGTTCTGTTCAGAACCTTTAACATGTTGACCAGAGAGATGTTCACCTGATGTTCTGTTCAGAACCTTTAACATGTTGACCAGAGAGATGTTCACCTGATGTTCTGTTCAGAACCTTTAACATGTTGACCAGAGAGATGTTCACCTGATGTTCTGTTCAGAACCTTTAACATGTTGACCAGAGAGATGATGTTCACCTGATGTTCTGTTCAGAACCTTTAACATGTTGACCAGAGAGAGATGTTCACCTGATGTTCTGTTCAGAACCTTTAACATGTTGACCAGAGAGATGTTCACCTGATGTTCTGTTCAGAACCTTTAACATGTTGACCAGAGAGATGATGTTCACCTGATGTTCTGTTCAGAACCTTTAACATGTTGACCAGAGAGATGTTCACCTGATGTTCTGTTCAGAACCTTTAACATGTTGACCAGAGAGATGTTCACCTGATGTTCTGTTCAGAACCTTTAACATGTTGACCAGAGAGATGTTCACCTGATGTTCTGTTCAGAACCTTTAACATGTTGACCAGAGAGATGATGTTCACCTGATGTTCTGTTCAGAACCTTTAACATGTTGACCAGAGAGATGTTCACCTGATGTTCTGTTCAGAACCTTTAACATGTTGACCAGAGAGATGATGTTCACCTGATGTTCTGTTCAGAACCTTTAACATGTTGACCAGAGAGTGATGTTCACCTGATGTTCTGTTCAGAACCTTTAACATGTTGACCAGAGAGATGTTCACCTGATGTTCTGTTCAGAACCTTTAACATGTTGACCAGAGAGATGTTCACCTGATGTTCTGTTCAGAACCTTTAACATGTTGACCAGAGAGATGTTCACCTGATGTTCTGTTCAGAACCTTTAACATGTTGACCAGAGAGATGTTCACCTGATGTTCTGTTCAGAACCTTTAACATGTTGACCAGAGAGATGATGTTCACCTGATGTTCTGTTCAGAACCTTTAACATGTTGACCAGAGAGAGTGTTCACCTGATGTTCTGTTCAGAACCTTTAACATGTTGACCAGAGAGATGTTCACCTGATGTTCTGTTCAGAACCTTTAACATGTTGACCAGAGAGATGTTCACCTGATGTTCTGTTCAGAACCTTTAACATGTTGACCAGAGAGAGATGTTCACCTGATGTTCTGTTCAGAACCTTTAACATGTTGACCAGAGAGATGTTCACCTGATGTTCTGTTCAGAACCTTTAACATGTTGACCAGAGAGATGTTCACCTGATGTTCTGTTCAGAACCTTTAACATGTTGACCAGAGAGAGATGTTCACCTGATGTTCTGTTCAGAACCTTTAACATGTTGACCAGAGAGAAGATGTTCACCTGATGTTCTGTTCAGAACCTTTAACATGTTGACCAGAGAGATGTTCACCTGATGTTCTGTTCAGAACCTTTAACATGTTGACCAGAGAGATGTTCACCTGATGTTCTGTTCAGAACCTTTAACATGTTGACCAGAGAGATGTTCACCTGATGTTCTGTTCAGAACCTTTAACATGTTGACCAGAGAGATGTTCACCTGATGTTCTGTTCAGAACCTTTAACATGTTGACCAGAGAGATGATGTTCACCTGATGTTCTGTTCAGAACCTTTAACATGTTGACCAGAGAGATGTTCACCTGATGTTCTGTTCAGAACCTTTAACATGTTGACCAGAGAGATGTTCACCTGATGTTCTGTTCAGAACCTTTAACATGTTGACCAGAGAGAGATGTTCACCTGATGTTCTGTTCAGAACCTTTAACATGTTGACCAGAGAGATGTTCACCTGATGTTCTGTTCAGAACCTTTAACATGTTGACCAGAGAGATGATGTTCACCTGATGTTCTGTTCAGAACCTTTAACATGTTGACCAGAGAGATGTTCACCTGATGTTCTGTTCAGAACCTTTAACATGTTGACCAGAGAGAGATGTTCACCTGATGTTCTGTTCAGAACCTTTAACATGTTGACCAGAGAGATGTTCACCTGATGTTCTGTTCAGAACCTTTAACATGTTGACCAGAGAGATGATGTTCACCTGATGTTCTGTTCAGAACCTTTAACATGTTGACCAGAGAGATGTTCACCTGATGTTCTGTTCAGAACCTTTAACATGTTGACCAGAGAGATGTTCACCTGATGTTCTGTTCAGAACCTTTAACATGTTGACCAGAGAGATGATTCACCTGATGTTCTGTTCAGAACCTTTAACATGTTGACCAGAGAGATGATGTTCACCTGATGTTCTGTTCAGAACCTTTAACATGTTGACCAGAGAGATGTTCACCTGATGTTCTGTTCAGAACCTTTAACATGTTGACCAGAGAGATGATGTTCACCTGATGTTCTGTTCAGAACCTTTAACATGTTGACCAGAGAGATGTTCACCTGATGTTCTGTTCAGAACCTTTAACATGTTGACCAGAGAGATGTTCACCTGATGTTCTGTTCAGAACCTTTAACATGTTGACCAGAGAGATGTTCACCTGATGTTCTGTTCAGAACCTTTAACATGTTGACCAGAGAGATGTTCACCTGATGTTCTGTTCAGAACCTTTAACATGTTGACCAGAGAGATGTTCACCTGATGTTCTGTTCAGAACCTTTAACATGTTGACCAGAGAGAGATGTTCACCTGATGTTCTGTTCAGAACCTTTAACATGTTGACCAGAGAGAGATGTTCACCTGATGTTCTGTTCAGAACCTTTAACATGTTGACCAGAGAGATGTTCACCTGATGTTCTGTTCAGAACCTTTAACATGTTGACCAGAGAGATGTTCACCTGATGTTCTGTTCAGAACCTTTAACATGTTGACCAGAGAGATGTTCACCTGATGTTCTGTTCAGAACCTTTAACATGTTGACCAGAGAGAGATGTTCACCTGATGTTCTGTTCAGAACCTTTAACATGTTGACCAGAGAGAGATGTTCACCTGATGTTCTGTTCAGAACCTTTAACATGTTGACCAGAGAGATGTTCACCTGATGTTCTGTTCAGAACCTTTAACATGTTGACCAGAGAGATGTTCACCTGATGTTCTGTTCAGAACCTTTAACATGTTGACCAGAGAGATGTTCACCTGATGTTCTGTTCAGAACCTTTAACATGTTGACCAGAGAGATGTTCACCTGATGTTCTGTTCAGAACCTTTAACATGTTGACCAGAGAGATGTTCACCTGATGTTCTGTTCAGAACCTTTAACATGTTGACCAGAGAGATGTTCACCTGATGTTCTGTTCAGAACCTTTAACATGTTGACCAGAGAAGATGTTCACCTGATGTTCTGTTCAGAACCTTTAACATGTTGACCAGAGAGAGATGTTCACCTGATGTTCTGTTCAGAACCTTTAACATGTTGACCAGAGAGATGTTCACCTGATGTTCTGTTCAGAACCTTTAACATGTTGACCAGAGAGATGTTCACCTGATGTTCTGTTCAGAACCTTTAACATGTTGACCAGAGAGATGTTCACCTGATGTTCTGTTCAGAACCTTTAACATGTTGACCAGAGAGAGATGTTCACCTGATGTTCTGTTCAGAACCTTTAACATGTTGACCAGAGATGATGTTCACCTGATGTTCTGTTCAGAACCTTTAACATGTTGACCAGAGAGATGTTCACCTGATGTTCTGTTCAGAACCTTTAACATGTTGACCAGAGAGATGTTCACCTGATGTTCTGTTCAGAACCTTTAACATGTTGACCAGAGAGATGTTCACCTGATGTTCTGTTCAGAACCTTTAACATGTTGACCAGAGAGAGATGTTCACCTGATGTTCTGTTCAGAACCTTTAACATGTTGACCAGAGAGAGATGTTCACCTGATGTTCTGTTCAGAACCTTTAACATGTTGACCAGAGAGAGATGTTCACCTGATGTTCTGTTCAGAACCTTTAACATGTTGACCAGAGAGATGATGTTCACCTGATGTTCTGTTCAGAACCTTTAACATGTTGACCAGAGAGAGATGTTCACCTGATGTTCTGTTCAGAACCTTTAACATGTTGACCAGAGAGATGTTCACCTGATGTTCTGTTCAGAACCTTTAACATGTTGACCAGAGAGATGTTCACCTGATGTTCTGTTCAGAACCTTTAACATGTTGACCAGAGAGATGATGTTCACCTGATGTTCTGTTCAGAACCTTTAACATGTTGACCAGAGAGATGTTCACCTGATGTTCTGTTCAGAACCTTTAACATGTTGACCAGAGAGAGATGTTCACCTGATGTTCTGTTCAGAACCTTTAACATGTTGACCGAGAGATGATGTTCACCTGATGTTCTGTTCAGAACCTTTAACATGTTGACCAGAGAGAGATGTTCACCTGATGTTCTGTTCAGAACCTTTAACATGTTGACCAGAGAGAGATGTTCACCTGATGTTCTGTTCAGAACCTTTAACATGTTGACCAGAGAGAGATGTTCACCTGATGTTCTGTTCAGAACCTTTAACATGTTGACCAGAGAGATGATGTTCACCTGATGTTCTGTTCAGAACCTTTAACATGTTGACCAGAGAGATGTTCACCTGATGTTCTGTTCAGAACCTTTAACATGTTGACCAGAGAGATGTTCACCTGATGTTCTGTTCAGAACCTTTAACATGTTGACCAGAGAGATGTGTTCACCTGATGTTCTGTTCAGAACCTTTAACATGTTGACCAGAGAGAGATGTTCACCTGATGTTCTGTTCAGAACCTTTAACATGTTGACCAGAGAGATGATGTTCACCTGATGTTCTGTTCAGAACCTTTAACATGTTGACCAGAGAGAGATGATGTTCACCTGATGTTCTGTTCAGAACCTTTAACATGTTGACCAGAGAGATGATGTTCACCTGATGTTCTGTTCAGAACCTTTAACATGTTGACCAGAGAGAATGTTCACCTGATGTTCTGTTCAGAACCTTTAACATGTTGACCAGAGAGATGTTCACCTGATGTTCTGTTCAGAACCTTTAACATGTTGACCAGAGAGAGATGTTCACCTGATGTTCTGTTCAGAACCTTTAACATGTTGACCAGAGAGATGTTCACCTGATGTTCTGTTCAGAACCTTTAACATGTTGACCAGAGAGATGATGTTCACCTGATGTTCTGTTCAGAACCTTTAACATGTTGACCAGAGAGAGATGTTCACCTGATGTTCTGTTCAGAACCTTTAACATGTTGACCAGAGAGATGATGTTCACCTGATGTTCTGTTCAGAACCTTTAACATGTTGACCAGAGAGATGTTCACCTGATGTTCTGTTCAGAACCTTTAACATGTTGACCAGAGAGATGATGTTCACCTGATGTTCTGTTCAGAACCTTTAACATGTTGACCAGAGAGAGATGTTCACCTGATGTTCTGTTCAGAACCTTTAACATGTTGACCAGAGAGAGATGTTCACCTGATGTTCTGTTCAGAACCTTTAACATGTTGACCAGAGAGAGATGTTCACCTGATGTTCTGTTCAGAACCTTTAACATGTTGACCAGAGAGATGATGTTCACCTGATGTTCTGTTCAGAACCTTTAACATGTTGACCAGAGAGAGATGTTCACCTGATGTTCTGTTCAGAACCTTTAACATGTTGACCAGAGAGAGATGTTCACCTGATGTTCTGTTCAGAACCTTTAACATGTTGACCAGAGAGATGTTCACCTGATGTTCTGTTCAGAACCTTTAACATGTTGACCAGAGAGATGTTCACCTGATGTTCTGTTCAGAACCTTTAACATGTTGACCAGAGAGATGTTCACCTGATGTTCTGTTCAGAACCTTTAACATGTTGACCAGAGAGATGTTCACCTGATGTTCTGTTCAGAACCTTTAACATGTTGACCAGAGAGATGTTCACCTGATGTTCTGTTCAGAACCTTTAACATGTTGACCAGAGAGATGATGTTCACCTGATGTTCTGTTCAGAACCTTTAACATGTTGACCAGAGAGATGTTCACCTGATGTTCTGTTCAGAACCTTTAACATGTTGACCAGAGAGATGATGTTCACCTGATGTTCTGTTCAGAACCTTTAACATGTTGACCAGAGAGATGTTCACCTGATGTTCTGTTCAGAACCTTTAACATGTTGACCAGAGAGATGATGTTCACCTGATGTTCTGTTCAGAACCTTTAACATGTTGACCAGAGAGAGATGTTCACCTGATGTTCTGTTCAGAACCTTTAACATGTTGACCAGAGAGAGATGTTCACCTGATGTTCTGTTCAGAACCTTTAACATGTTGACCAGAGAGAGATGTTCACCTGATGTTCTGTTCAGAACCTTTAACATGTTGACCAGAGAGATGATGTTCACCTGATGTTCTGTTCAGAACCTTTAACATGTTGACCAGAGAGAGATGTTCACCTGATGTTCTGTTCAGAACCTTTAACATGTTGACCAGAGAGATGATGTTCACCTGATGTTCTGTTCAGAACCTTTAACATGTTGACCAGAGAGAGAT
Source organism: Notolepis coatsorum (assembly GCF_963971535.1). Taxonomy (NCBI): domain Eukaryota; kingdom Metazoa; phylum Chordata; class Actinopteri; order Aulopiformes; family Paralepididae; genus Notolepis; species Notolepis coatsorum. Next base: position 38,569 of record NW_028171318.1, read on the forward strand.
GTTCACCTGATGTTCTGTTCAGAACCTTTAACATGTTGACCAAGAGAGATGTTCACCTGATGTTCTGTTCAGAACCTTTAACATGTTGACCAGAGAGATGTTCACCTGATGTTCTGTTCAGAACCTTTAACATGTTGACCAGAGAGATGATGTTCACCTGATGTTCTGTTCAGAACCTTTAACATGTTGACCAGAGAGAGATGTTCACCTGATGTTCTGTTCAGAACCTTTAACATGTTGACCAGAGAGATGTTCACCTGATGTTCTGTTCAGAACCTTTAACATGTTGACCAGAGAGAGATGTTCACCTGATGTTCTGTTCAGAACCTTTAACATGTTGACCAGAGAGATGTTCACCTGATGTTCTGTTCAGAACCTTTAACATGTTGACCAGAGAGAGATGTTCACCTGATGTTCTGTTCAGAACCTTTAACATGTTGACCAGAGAGATGATGTTCACCTGATGTTCTGTTCAGAACCTTTAACATGTTGACCAGAGAGATGTTCACCTGATGTTCTGTTCAGAACCTTTAACATGTTGACCAGAGAGATGTTCACCTGATGTTCTGTTCAGAACCTTTAACATGTTGACCAGAGAGATGTTCACCTGATGTTCTGTTCAGAACCTTTAACATGTTGACCAGAGAGATGTTCACCTGATGTTCTGTTCAGAACCTTTAACATGTTGACCAGAGAGATGTTCACCTGATGTTCTGTTCAGAACCTTTAACATGTTGACCAGAGAGATGATGTTCACCTGATGTTCTGTTCAGAACCTTTAACATGTTGACCAGAGAGATGATGTTCACCTGATGTTCTGTTCAGAACCTTTAACATGTTGACCAGAGAGATGATGTTCACCTGATGTTCTGTTCAGAACCTTTAACATGTTGACCAGAGAGATGTTCACCTGATGTTCTGTTCAGAACCTTTAACATGTTGACCAGAGAGAGATGTTCACCTGATGTTCTGTTCAGAACCTTTAACATGTTGACCAGAGAGATGTTCACCTGATGTTCTGTTCAGAACCTTTAACATGTTGACCAGAGAGATGTTCACCTGATGTTCTGTTCAGAACCTTTAACATGTTGACCAGAGAGATGTTCACCTGATGTTCTGTTCAGAACCTTTAACATGTTGACCAGAGAGAGATGTTCACCTGATGTTCTGTTCAGAACCTTTAACATGTTGACCAGAGAGATGATGTTCACCTGATGTTCTGTTCAGAACCTTTAACATGTTGACCAGAGAGATGTTCACCTGATGTTCTGTTCAGAACCTTTAACATGTTGACCAGAGAGATGATGTTCACCTGATGTTCTGTTCAGAACCTTTAACATGTTGACCAGAGAGATGATGTTCACCTGATGTTCTGTTCAGAACCTTTAACATGTTGACCAGAGAGATGTTCACCTGATGTTCTGTTCAGAACCTTTAACATGTTGACCAGAGAGATGTTCACCTGATGTTCTGTTCAGAACCTTTAACATGTTGACCAGAGAGATGTTCACCTGATGTTCTGTTCAGAACCTTTAACATGTTGACCAGAGAGATGTTCACCTGATGTTCTGTTCAGAACCTTTAACATGTTGACCAGAGAGAGATGTTCACCTGATGTTCTGTTCAGAACCTTTAACATGTTGACCAGAGAGATGATGTTCACCTGATGTTCTGTTCAGAACCTTTAACATGTTGACCAGAGAGATGTTCACCTGATGTTCTGTTCAGAACCTTTAACATGTTGACCAGAGAGAGATGTTCACCTGATGTTCTGTTCAGAACCTTTAACATGTTGACCAGAGAGATGTTCACCTGATGTTCTGTTCAGAACCTTTAACATGTTGACCAGAGAGATGTTCACCTGATGTTCTGTTCAGAACCTTTAACATGTTGACCAGAGAGATGTTCACCTGATGTTCTGTTCAGAACCTTTAACATGTTGACCAGAGAGATGATGTTCACCTGATGTTCTGTTCAGAACCTTTAACATGTTGACCAGAGAGATGATGTTCACCTGATGTTCTGTTCAGAACCTTTAACATGTTGACCAGAGAGATGATGTTCACCTGATGTTCTGTTCAGAACCTTTAACATGTTGACCAGAGAGATGTTCACCTGATGTTCTGTTCAGAACCTTTAACATGTTGACCAGAGAGATGTTCACCTGATGTTCTGTTCAGAACCTTTAACATGTTGACCAGAGAGATGTTCACCTGATGTTCTGTTCAGAACCTTTAACATGTTGACCAGAGAGATGTTCACCTGATGTTCTGTTCAGAACCTTTAACATGTTGACCAGAGAGATGTTCACCTGATGTTCTGTTCAGAACCTTTAACATGTTGACCAGAGAGATGTTCACCTGATGTTCTGTTCAGAACCTTTAACATGTTGACCAGAGAGATGATGTTCACCTGATGTTCTGTTCAGAACCTTTAACATGTTGACCAGAGAGATGATGTTCACCTGATGTTCTGTTCAGAACCTTTAACATGTTGACCAGAGAGAGATGTTCACCTGATGTTCTGTTCAGAACCTTTAACATGTTGACCAGAGAGATGATGTTCACCTGATGTTCTGTTCAGAACCTTTAACATGTTGACCAGAGAGATGTTCACCTGATGTTCTGTTCAGAACCTTTAACATGTTGACCAGAGAGATGATGTTCACCTGATGTTCTGTTCAGAACCTTTAACATGTTGACCAGAGAGATGTTCACCTGATGTTCTGTTCAGAACCTTTAACATGTTGACCAGAGAGATGTTCACCTGATGTTCTGTTCAGAACCTTTAACATGTTGACCAGAGAGAGATGTTCACCTGATGTTCTGTTCAGAACCTTTAACATGTTGACCAGAGAGATGTTCACCTGATGTTCTGTTCAGAACCTTTAACATGTTGACCAGAGAGATGTTCACCTGATGTTCTGTTCAGAACCTTTAACATGTTGACCAGAGAGATGATGTTCACCTGATGTTCTGTTCAGAACCTTTAACATGTTGACCAGAGAGATGTTCACCTGATGTTCTGTTCAGAACCTTTAACATGTTGACCAGAGAGATGATTCACCTGATGTTCTGTTCAGAACCTTTAACATGTTGACCAGAGAGATGTTCACCTGATGTTCTGTTCAGAACCTTTAACATGTTGACCAGAGAGATGTTCACCTGATGTTCTGTTCAGAACCTTTAACATGTTGACCAGAGAGATGATGTTCACCTGATGTTCTGTTCAGAACCTTTAACATGTTGACCAGAGAGATGATGTTCACCTGATGTTCTGTTCAGAACCTTTAACATGTTGACCAGAGAGAGATGTTCACCTGATGTTCTGTTCAGAACCTTTAACATGTTGACCAGAGAGATGATGTTCACCTGATGTTCTGTTCAGAACCTTTAACATGTTGACCAGAGAGATGATGTTCACCTGATGTTCTGTTCAGAACCTTTAACATGTTGACCAGAGAGATGTTCACCTGATGTTCTGTTCAGAACCTTTAACATGTTGACCAGAGAGATGTTCACCTGATGTTCTGTTCAGAACCTTTAACATGTTGACCAGAGAGATGTTCACCTGATGTTCTGTTCAGAACCTTTAACATGTTGACCAGAGAGATGTTCACCTGATGTTCTGTTCAGAACCTTTAACATGTTGACCAGAGAGATGTTCACCTGATGTTCTGTTCAGAACCTTTAACATGTTGACCAGAGAAGATGTTCACCTGATGTTCTGTTCAGAACCTTTAACATGTTGACCAGGAGATGATGTTCACCTGATGTTCTGTTCAGAACCTTTAACATGTTGACCAGAGAGATGTTCACCTGATGTTCTGTTCAGAACCTTTAACATGTTGACCAGAGAAGATGTTCACCTGATGTTCTGTTCAGAACCTTTAACATGTTGACCAGAGAGATGTTCACCTGATGTTCTGTTCAGAACCTTTAACATGTTGACCAGAGAGATGTTCACCTGATGTTCTGTTCAGAACCTTTAACATGTTGACCAGAGAGATGTTCACCTGATGTTCTGTTCAGAACCTTTAACATGTTGACCAGAGAGATGATGTTCACCTGATGTTCTGTTCAGAACCTTTAACATGTTGACCAGAGAGATGATGTTCACCTGATGTTCTGTTCAGAACCTTTAACATGTTGACCAGAGAGATGATGTTCACCTGATGTTCTGTTCAGAACCTTTAACATGTTGACCAGAGAGACGATCCCCGT
>NW_028171317.1:0-2000 GCF_963971535.1 Notolepis coatsorum
CACTTCTAAGAGCGGCTGCTGTATGAACTTCAAAGCATTGTACCACGCGAGGACAAGTGAGAGCACTGTCTGCTCATCTGCTTTCTTCTCCAGAGGACATGGACACATTTGTCCCTTTCTTTGAAGGATAAAAGAATGAAGAAGATGAGAGTAGTGTGACTTTTACTTATACTGTGTGTGTGTGTGTGTGTGTGTGTGTGTGTGTGTGTGTGTGTGTGTGTGTGTGTGTGTGTGTGTGTGTGTGTGTGTGTGTGTGTGTGTGTGTGTGTGTGTGTGTGTGTGTGTGTGTGTGTGTGTGTGTGTAGGTGTGTGTGTGTGTGTGTGTGTGTGTGTGTGTGTGTGTGTGTGTGTGTGTGTGTGTGTGTGTGTGTGTGTGTGTGTGTGTTTGCAGTGATGGGCAAGCTACTTGGAAAATGTAGTAAGCTACACTACAAGTTACTCTCGATTAAATATAGCTCAACTACAATGGAAGCTATCCCCAGAGAAATGTAGCAAGCTACACTACAAGAACATGGCAAAAATAGCTAACTACATCGGCACTACTTTTTTTTTTTTTTACTTCATGATCAAGTTTCCACCAAACAAATAGGCAGGCAAAAAAAAGTTCAGTTTGATTGTTTATTATAAAACTGAAACAAGCCCTAGGTCTGGCTTTTTGTTCTCAAGTGTGGGAAGTTGATTTATGGGGGACCCTGATGTAAACAAGACGAAAGTCTTTCTCTGGTCTGCATCCCCTTAACAATTGTATGTATTGAGCTGTACTGTACTGTACCCATTCTGCAATCTGTTAATAAACGTTTCAATCAATCAATCAATCAATGAGAGCAGCTTCGTTTTTGGCTGACACAATAAACACCTAAACACATATGTTTTAGGCGTTTTTTCAGTCAAACGCATACATTTTTCCAGATAGGGCCATGGAGAGGCATTGGTGATATTGACATCATCTTCACAGCCCTGGAAACATCGAAGCCTTCTGCCATATTGCGCGGACTGGTGCATGTAATCTGTTTCATTCATTCAGTGGTCTGTGTTTTGATTTGCACTTCCTGGTTTGCGGAGCTGGAGCGGCATGTCCTGCCCTATCCTGCCTCTGATTGGCCTACCCGTAATGTTTTGGCCTAACCTTACCCAATCGGGAGTCGGCATACTCATATCTAAACCAACCAACCAATCATTGTGGGTTTTCTCTGTGGAGTTTTTTTTTTGTCACAAATCTTTATTTAGTCTGTATCTCCGGACAGTAGCGTGTAGCGTTTTGCGCACGCTACGTCACTACTTGGTTCTCAAAATAGCTGCACTACAGAGAACGCTACTTGGTTCAAAAGTAGCGACGCTACCATCATGCTACTAAGAAATGTAGTTAAGCTATGTAGCGTTGCTACTTGTAGCTAGCTACTGCCCAACACTGGTGTGTGTGTGTGTGTGCGTGCGTGCGTGTGTTTGTGTGTGTGTGTGTGTTAAGGACGTTTTCAGAGAGTCTGGTCATGGATTTCGGAAAAATATGGTATCTCGGTATTTCCAAAAAAGTATCATGGTATGGACTATGGTATTATTAGCTGCGACCAGCAGCTCTATAACTCTATAAGCTCTATAACGGTCGGTCCGTTGGTTGGCTGCTCCACAAACATTTCCCCACCCTCTAGCGGACTTAGGTTTCGCCATAGAAATCTGAACTTTGGTCAAGTGTGTATGAAGGTGTGTGTGTGTGTGTTCATGCCAATTGGCTAAAAGGGTGTTGACAGAGTCACTTGTGGGGCGAGAATAAGTTGGTCATGACGACAAGGTCTTCTCACTTAGCCATTAACCGGCGTGGTTTATTATCACATTGCGTACTAGCAGTACATGAGACCTTCTCTCATTGAGAGGTAGATGGGAAAGAGACAGAGGGGGAGTTAGCATCTCCTTTTATACCTCTTACCTGGCGCAGCATTACTAGCTCCGCCTATAGCGCCCTCTTGTGGGAACAGTTAGACACAGTTAGACAGTTACTTGCAATC
>NW_028171316.1:0-12500 GCF_963971535.1 Notolepis coatsorum
TAATGCCAGTAACTTGGTCAAGGGCAACGGGATATACCTGGCATGTGTTTTCACGGTGCGGGGGAAACCGGAGAACACCCGGAGGAAACCCACGTAGACACCTAGAGAGGAGATCATGCAAACTCCTAACTCCTAACTCCTAACGCAAAACTCCAGAAATTCAATCCCACCTCTTCTGCATTTCCCACGTACTTACAAGATATGTTAAATGTAACTCACATATTACCGATGAATATGAAGAATATGAAGATGAAATTACCTACCTGGGTTCCATCCTAGAGGCTAATCTTTCCTGTGACAAAATGGCATCCAATGTAATAAAAAAAGTCAACCAACGAACGCGATTCTTGTACCGGATCTCCTCTCTGGTAAACAAGAATACCCGGAAGACTCTAGCAGGAGCACTCATTCAGGGGTACTACGACTATGCTTGCACCTCATGGTACCAAAGCACCTCAAAGGCACTAAAAAACAAATTACAAACATCTCAAAACAAACTGGTCAGACTACTACTTGACCTGACTCCTAGAACCCACCTCACCCCTGCCCACTTTGACAACCTAGGATGGCTTAGAGTAGACGACAGAGTACAGCAACTTGCAATGGGCCTGGTCTACAAGATACACTATGCGACCAAGGTACCCATGTACATGTCAAAATACTTCCCAAAGGTCAGTGAATACCACGATCACAACACCAGAGGAGCTCCACAAATCATGTAAAACCCAGATTCGGCTCAAACAAGGGACTAAACACGTTTCGCAATTATGCCACATCAATGTGGAACGCCCTACCTAAAGCTGTAAAGGAATGTGAATCACTACCCACTTTCAAAAACACTCTCAAAAAACACCTACGTGAGACTGCAATTCGAAACTGGCCCCTACAAATGTCCTAACCTAGTTGTACAGTAAATGACCAAGTAAGGCTTTGTCAGTATTCCAATGTACAGTGTAAAATGTGTGTGTGTCCCCTACCCAACCCCCCCCCCCCCCCCCCCCCCCTCCAATGTACAGCCCTCACCCAATCCCACCCCACCCACCCAACCTCCTCCAATGTACAGTTTCTACGCCAAATGTATATACACTCTTTTTCTGGACACTTTTGTATCACAAACAGTACTGTTTTTGCAAATCTGATATGTCATAAATGTATAGATGTAGCAGTACTGTCTATCTGTATGTCATGTATGTTATGATGAATTGAAAATGGGGGACCCTGATGTAAACAAGACGAAAGTCTTTCTCTGGTCTGCATCCCCTTAACAATTGTATGTATTGAGCTGTACTGTACTGTACCCATTCTGAAATCTGTTAATAAACTTTTCAATCAATCAATCAAACCGGAGGAACAATATCAATCAATCAATCAATCAGATTTATTTATATAGCACATTTCACATGACGCGTGTCAACCAAAGTGCTGTACAGAGGGTAGATACACATAGATACATATTGACAACAATCACACTCCGTTTTATGGGAGGGCACACAGGAAAACACATGAAACACAGGAAAACAGGGCATGAGTCAGTGAACGGGAAAGGCTAGTAGGTAGAAGTGGGTTTTGAGCCTCGATTTGAAGGCATCTATCGAAGGGGCGAGCCTAATGGAGGTGGGGATGCTGTTCCACAGTTCAGGGGCTGCGATAGCAAAGGCACGGCCCCCCCCTGAGCTTGAGGTTAGACCTCCGGACTGTCAGGAGCCTCTGATCGGCTGACCTGAGGGACCTGGTGTTGGAATAGGGGGATAGGAGGTCTGAGATGTAGGAGGGGGGGGTGACCATTAAGGGCTTTAAAAACAAATAGGAGAACCTTAAAATCTATCCTGTAGCGTACTGGGAGCCAATGAAGGGAGGCAAGGACAGGGGTGATGTGGTCTCTCTTGCGGGTTCCGGTCAACAGTCTGGAAGCAGTGTTTTGTACCAGTTGTAAGCGGGACAGGGAAGACTGGTTAATGCCTATATATAAATAATAATAATAATAATAATCTAATAAAATGGCTTAATGTGGTTCTTAATAAAAGTAAACTTTAAAACATCCCAGCACTAGTTTGCTAACCATGGATAGTGAGTTAAAGTGGTGTGTTAGTTGCTAACATGGGCAGTGAGTTAAAGTAGTGTGTTAGTTGCTAACATGGACAGTGAGTTAAAGTGGTGTGTTAGTTGATAACATGGACAGTGAGTTAAAGTGGTGTGTTAGTTGCTAACATGGACAGTGAGTTAAAGTGGTGTGTTAGTTGCTAACATAGCCAGTGAGTTAAAGTGGTGTGTTAGTTGCTAACATGGACAGTGGGTTAAAGTGGTGTGTTAGTTGCTAACATAGCCAGTGAGTTAAAGTGGTGTGTGTTAGTTGCTAACATGGACAGTGAGTTAAAGTGGTGTGTTAGTTGCTAACATGGACAGTGGGTTAAAGTGGTGTGTTAGTTGCTAACATGGACAGTGAGTTAAAGTGGTGTGTTAGTTGCTAACATGGACAGTGGGTTAAAGTGGTGTGTTAGTTGCTAACATAGCCAGTGGGTTAAAGTGGTGTGTGTTAGTTGCTAACATAGACAGTGAATTAAAGTGGTGTGTTAGTTGCTAACATGGACAGTGAGTTAAAGTGGTGAGACTTAGTTGCTAACATAGACAGTGAGTTAAAGTGGTGTGTGTTAGTTGCTAACACGGACAGTGAGTTAAAGTGGTGTGTTAGTTGCTAACATGGACAGTGAGTTAAAGTGGTGTGTTAGTTGCTACAGTAACATGGACAGTGAGTTAAAGTGGTGTATGTTAGTTGCTACAGTAACACGGACAGTGAGTTAAAGTGGTGTATGTTAGTTGCTACAGTAACATGGGACAGTGAGTTAAAGTGGTGTATGTTAGTTGCTACAGTAACATGGACAGTGGGTAAAGTGGTGTATGTTAGTTGCTACAGTACATGGACAGTGGGTTAAAGTGGTGTATGTTAGTTGCTACAGTAACATGGACAGTGGGTTAAAGTGGTGTATGTTAGTTGCTACAGTAACATGGACAGTGGTTAAAGTGTGTATGTTAGTTGCTACAGTAACATGGACAGTGGTTAAAGTGGTGTATGTTAGTTGCTACAGTAACATGGACAGTGAGTTAAAGTGTGTATGTTAGTTGCTACAGTAACATGGACAGTGAGTTAAAGTGGTGTATGTTAGTTGCTACAGTAACATGGACAGTGAGTTTAAAGTGGTGTATGTTAGTTGCTACAGTAACATGGACAGTGAGTTAAAGTGTTTTTCGCTCTTTACTGTTTAATCATTGTTATTTAGTTTTATATATTTCCTCTAATGTTAAAACCTATATATAATGTGTATATAAGCTTAGAACTTTGACTAATTGCCCCCAATACGCTTTTCCGGTTAACATTAGAACCAGAAAAGTTCGTTATGTTGTGTTGTATTGTATTTACATGCTGTCAAGCGACTCAAGTTTTTTTCTTTTTGTACTATAAGTAAATAAGTAAAGTATATTATATAATGTATTATACTAATTTATGTTATAGCAAGTAAAATGTATGGAAGAAAAATATAAATGTAAGGGGGTAGGGATCAATAAGCTTAGCTTCCCTCTACTCCTTTTTTGAACATGACAACTAACTAACTAACTACATTGCTCTTGACTTTTTTTGTTTATAATTTCTTTTTCATTATGATTGTTCTGTTTGACGGAGCTTTATATTGTGATTTGTTTGGGGGATCGTGGAGAATACATGTTCAAAAATAAACTTCTTCATTCATTCATTCATTCATTCATTCATTCATTCATTCATTCATTCATTCATTCATTCATTCATTCATTCATTCATTCATTCACATCTCCAGCTGAACTGACTCACCAGCCACCACTCCGGCCATGTAGAGCAGGCTTATTCGTAAGATGCCATGGACCATCTCCAAGGGAACGCCGATCATCAGCTGGAGGAGAGCGTTGAACCCAAGCTGCTCCAACCTGACAAGAGACAAGAGACAAGAGGGCGGGATGGGTCAGGACAAGAGACAAGAGAGCGGACGGGTAAGGACACACATCGCAATTCAATTAGGTGTAAAAAAAAATGTAGGCAAGTTTCCAGAACACTTTGGTCTTGATTAGATTAGTTTAGATTAGATTAAAATGTATTGTCATCATGAAGCACAAGTACAGTACAACGAAAATAAGTTTGCAGAGTGCAGATGTAACAGTAAAATGCAATAGTAATATACAATGTACAGGTGGTTAAACTGGATATGAAATATATAAATGAGTAGTACTGAGTAATAGTACTAATTAGATGTATGTACAGAAAAGTTGTAGTATTAATATCTGCCGCTATCTGCGGTAATGATCTAATAATACCATCCATTAAGTCTATCTACTGTATTACTGTCACCAGCAGATCAATTAACAGTACGATGGTGTCACAGATGGTGTGTGTATGTGTGTTTGTGTAAAAGGACTGCATGTGTCCATGTGAAGGAGCTAGCTAGGTACCCAGCTAGCTAGGATGCTTGATTAAAAGCTAAAAGGGCTTGCCATCGTAGTGAACCCTAACTAACCTTACTGTCATGCACTTGTCCTAATAAACTAACCTACACTGTAGCACTCAACACTTTGATGCACATTGTTACTCAGCTGATAGAGTTGTGCCCTTCCTGATGACTTGTCGTACAGAACTTGTAAGTCGCTTTGGATAAAAGCGTTCAGCTAAATGACTAAATGTAAATGTCGAGTGCCACCTACTTACCCAACGTGCATGAACATGTAGCTGAAGAAGCGCCACACCTGGGCCCGGTGACCGGGGTGGTAGACCAGGGGGCTCTTCATGAAGTCCGGCTGGTACGTCTGCAGAACCCACTTGTTCAGCATGATGCCGTAACACATGAACACGATGATCTGTGGAGCGAAAGACAAAACCACATCATACCAATGTTTGTTGTCCTCCTCGCTGATCTGGCAAGTGGACTCTGCATTTATATAACTCTTTCGTCCAAAGGCGCTTTACAATTTTGTTCCTCACTTTCACCCGTTCACTCACACATTCACACAAAGTGTCTTTGCTCGAGGACACTTCGACCCGCTGCCAGGAGGAGCTGGAATTGGACCAGGAACCTTGTGATTACCAGACCTCCTGAGCCACTGTCGCCCCCGATATGCCCGTTGATGTTTTTTCTCTCTCTCTATAGTGCCATTACAAAAGTCAAGCGATGGACCTGCCAAAACGAAACGCCCCGGGTTCCTAAACGCAACGAGATGTTTTCATCTTTCCCCCCATAAGCGTCTGTTGATGAATATTAGGTCAGCAGAGATAGTCATTGTGCGTGGAGAAGGACACACATCTGGTCCAATTCCATTAGCTTCTCTTCATAGATCAATGAATCATCGTCGCCGTGACTTCAAATGAAAGCGGTCATTATCATAATCCTCATTGTCATTACGGACCGTTCAGCGCCATTTGGAACCATTTTAAGACCACTTACTGGGCTTTAAACAGAATTATGATGAATGCGAGGGCTTTCCACGGGATTCAGCCCCGGGTCCGTGTGCCGTAGGTTCCTGTGCCCGCTGGTTTTCTTTTCTCTAGATGTAATTGGTCAATTAATGCCACCGTATTACAGGCCCACCGCCCACACTTTTTTCTTTTCTTTTCTTTTTAGAGATTACATTAGATTCGATTCCAAATGTATTGCCATCATGCAGCACAAGTACAGTACAACGAAAAGAAGTTTGGCATCCAACCAGAGTGCAAATGTAACAGTAAAGTGCAACAGTAATATACAATGTACAGGTGATTAAACTGGGTACGAAATATATGAATTAGTACTACTGAGTAATAGTGCTAATCAGATGTATGTACAGAGTTGTAGTACAGTGATACAGGTATAAAGACACTATGGTAGTAAGTCAGACTGGCCAGCAGCATAACCAGTAAGAGTAGGTAAGGGATATGTACAGATATAGATATAAATAAATAAGAAATAATATAAATAAAACCCATTTAGTTAATTTTTGCATATCAGTGCCCACATCAAATAAAAAAAAAACTCTAATATGTAAAATACTAAGCGTGTTAGCAATACCTAGTCAGACATCATTATAAACTGAACGTGTCTGTGTGGACAGCAGAGCTATTTTATAGGTCTCTGTGCAGCAGAGTCGCAGTACAGAGGTGCTTAAGTTTCACTTTCACTGAGAGTAGATTTAACTTTGAGTGAAGGAGAGAAAGCAGACGACAGGTTACACAACGATGGCAGAGGATTTGGAAATATTTCGGTTTAAACCCTGCAGCAGCTCGACTAGAGAGGAGCTGAGAGGACCAGTCCAGACCAGCAACAGTATGTTTGACTGGAGAGGAGCTCAGAGGACCAGTCCAGACCAGCAACAGTATGTTTGATTGGAGAGGAGCTCAGAGGACCAGTCCAGACCAGCAACAGTATGTTTGACTGGAGAGGAGCTCAGAGGACCAGTCCAGACCGACAACAGTATGTTTGACTGGAGAGGAGCTCAGAGGACCAGTCCAGACCAGCAACAGTATGTTTGACTGGAGAGGAGCTCAGAGGACCAGTCCAGACCAGCAGCAGTATGTTTGACTGGAGAGGAGCTCAGAGGACCAGTCCAGACCAGCAGCAGTATGTTTGACTGGAGAGGAGCTCAGAGGACCAGTCCAGACCAGCAGCAGTATGTTTGACTGGAGAGGAGCTCAGAGGACCAGTCCAGACCAGCAGCACGATTCGCTAAACCGGGCTGCAGCTACAGTACATTGATCCGTCAATGAATGGATAAAAAATTGGCGGAAGGTATTACTGTCCATTGGTTTATTAGAACATAACGTCAACTCTGTCTGTCCAACCAATAGACACTAGTCATTGAAAATGTATTAACAACAGACGTAGACGGACAGACACAGTGGATCAATGTAGCCGCATAACGTTAAATAACAGATATTGAGCGTCATTTTGTAAAAAGTCCGGTGTCACCGGTAATACCGGTGTTGTCGTGACGTTATTAGTCATGGGAAATGGCATATCACGCGGCAACCCCACCGCAGAGGCCACGGGGCTCACTGACCTGGTTTCGTGGGCTGAAAAGGCCAGCGAGCAAAGCCGACGGCCTGCCAAGTGGGGGCGGATTGAACACACCCCACTAAGCCCTCAAATGGGTCTGCCAGCTCGTATTGGGCTTAATTTAAGTCTTGCCTACTTGTGATTAAGAGGCCTTAAACCTTTTTAAGTGGATCTGAGCCGATGCACTAAGTCAAGAGAATAGTCTGATGAATCAAGTATTTCTATTCTATTCTATTCTATTGTCCGACGATCGAGACACGTTGATATAGTAGATGCTGTATCTGGCAGGGCCCCCAATCAGGGACCCCAATCTGAGAAGATATACCAGTATGTTGTTACAGTAGATAACAGGGGAGACACAGACATGTCATCCCAGTAACAATAGTCCTTATTAGGCTATTCTCTCACTGTGATCATTGGGTGAGGAGGACCCCCTGAAACCACCAAGGAGGACCAATGAGGACCAGACCCTCCAGACATCACTAGCTTATGCTATTGTAAACTACTAACGAGTCGGTCGCTGTCAACCAGCACCTGCTAACGGGTCCGACCCTTTAGCTCAGCTGGTTAGTGCGGCCGCCTGTGGATCCTATGGTCCCAGGTTCAAATCCACTCAGTTACATTGGTGGCAGCGGTGGGATCTCACTGACCTGTGAATCTGTATCCAGGTTCACGTAGGTAATGGGGGCGGGATCTCAGTGCCTTAACCCTGGGAAAGTGTGGACGAAAGAATGTGCGAGGACGCACTTCTCGGGGGGGGGGGGGGGGGGGGACGACTGTAAACTACTGAAAGAACGAGTCGATCGCAGTCAACCAGCACCTGCTACCGGGTCTGACCCTTTAGCTCAGCTGGTTAGTGCGGCCGCCAGTGGATCCTACGGTCCCTTTAGCTCAGCTGGTTAGTGCAGCCGCCTGTGGATCCTACGGTCCCTTTAGCTCAGCTGGTTAGTGCGGCCGCCAGTGGATCCTACGGTCCCTTTAGCTCAGCTGGTTAGTGCAGCCGCCAGTGGATCCTACGGTCCCTTTAGCTCAGCTGGTTAGAGCGGCCGCCTGTTGATCCTACGGTCCCTTTAGCTCAGCTGGTTAGAGCGGCCGCCTGTTGATCCTACGGTCCCTTTAGCTCAGCTGGTTAGTGCGGCCGCCTGTGGATCCTACGGTCCCTTTAGCTCAGCTGGTTAGAGCGGCCGCCTGTGGATCCTACGGTCCCTTTAGCTCAGCTGGTTAGAGCGGCCGCCTGTTGATCCTACGGTCCCTTTAGCTCAGCTGGTTAGTGCAGCCGCCTGTGGATCCTACGGTCCCTTTAGCTCAGCTGGTTAGAGCGGCCGCCTGTGGATCCTACGGTCCCTTTAGCTCAGCTGGTTAGAGCGGCCGCCTGTGGATCCTACGGTCCCTTTAGCCCAGCTGGTTAGTGCGGCCGCCTGTTGATCCTACGGTCCCTTTAGCTCAGCTGGTTAGTGCAGCCGCCTGTGGATCCTATGGTCCCAGCCCCAGGTTAAAATCGGTTACAGTGTCTTGGCGAGTCTCACCTGGACGATGGTGATGATGGCCATGAAGACGGGCGGGGGACACAGGCGGTTCTGGTGGAAGTACCAGCGCCGGTCCGTCTCGCAGGGCAGGATCTCGTAGGCCACGTAGCGCACGAAGCGCTTGTACACGCCCAGCCCCGTCTCGTCCAACAGGATCTCCCGCTGCAGCGTGCGGCGGCCATTAGCGATGGCCCGTCGGAAGCTGCTGGAGCGCTTGCTGCTCATCTGAGGAGAGGACGACACACAGTAGATACATGTCACACCTAGCTGACCTCCTCCATCCCTACATCCCGCCCCCCCGGAGGCTGCGGCCCTCTGACTCCGGTCTCCTCTCCATCCCCACCACCAACATGCGGACTGTCGGCCCCAGAGCCTTCTCTGTGGCTGCACCCTCCCTCTGGAACTCACTCCCTCCAAACATCCGTAGACGCTATATACATTTAAGATATTATTATTATTATTATTATTATTAGATACGTGACACACAGTAGAGACACACAGTAGATATGTGACACACAGTAGAGACACACAGTAGATATGTGACACACAGTAGAGACACACAGTAGATATGTGGCACACAGTAGATATGTGACACACAGTAGATATGTGACACACAGTAGATATGTGGCACACAGTAGATATGTGACACACAGTAGATATGTGACACACAGTAGATATGTGGCACACAGTAGATATGTGACACACAGTAGATATGTGACACACAGTAGATATGTGACACACAGTAGAGACACACAGTAGATATGTGACACACAGTAGATATGTGACACACAGTAGATATGTGACACACAGTAGAGACACACAGTAGATATGTGACACACAGTAGATATGTGGCACACAGTAGATATGTGACACACAGTAGATATGTGACACACAGTAGATATGTGACACACAGTAGATATGTGACACACAGTAGATATGTGACACACAGTAGATACGCCACATACAGTAGATACATGGCACTAGTGTTCAACGCCCCTTTGCATCTGAATCGCATGAAGCAGGTACATACAAAAAAAAAGAAACGTTATTAAAACTTGCTAATTTTGAAGCACATTATAAAATCAACCAGTTGAAAGTTCGGAGAACATTGTGTGACTTTCAAACCGGCGCCAGCTAATATCAAACAAGGACTCTGCTCTCCCCCGTTGACAGGAAGGAGGAGGAGAAGACCGGCGGCACTTTGAAGTGCTCTATACTCTGCAAGCGGAGGAGATTATCAGCGCGGCCTTGACGGGTACAACACGGTTCATCTACTCAACGGGAATAACAGCCTTCAGGGAGCAAAGCGTTGTCGAGTGGAACTGTCCCCGGTGACGGTAAATGGCTGCATTTTTATATAGCGACGATTTTATCCAAAGCGCTTTACAATTTGTTCCTCACATTTGTACCCATTCACTCACACATTCACACACCGATGGCACATCGGGAGCAATTAGGGGTTAAGTGTCTCGCTCAAGGACACTTCGACACGCTGCCCGGGGAGGAGCGGGAATCGAACCGGGAACCTCCAGACTACCAGACGACTGCTCTACCTCCTGAGTCACTGTCACCCCCGGGTGGGGGGTGGGGGGGACAGGGACGGGTGACAGCTTCCTGTTATCGCGGGGAGACTCCCAGGTCTGGTGAGTGAGCAGAGGTGCAACAGCCTGTGATGTGCAGGACCTGGAACAGAGGATGGCATGTAGCCCGGTAACCATTTTGTTTAATATCTGGAATACTGGGAAACCGGAGGGTTTGCACTCACAACTGTACTCCCAACTAATATGAGACATGGATATACCACAAGGCACGCATTAGATTCATGCTTTACTTTACCTCTACCAAAAACAAATGCTCTGAAAAAGACGGTAATGTATAGAGCAGTTGCTTATTGGAATAGTATACCGAGAAATATAACTATGGTAAGGAACACATTTATGTTTAAAAAAAAAAAAGGTACAAATTGCGCTCAGGAATAACGAGAATAACATTTTGGTCATTGACTTATTATGGAAATTAGTATGGAAATATAAAGGTGATCGGTGACTTGAGACAAGTTATGCTATATTATGAGTAAAAATCATATGAATGATTTTATGTTCTTATAGGACTTATTATGGAATATGTATTCTATGGTTGGAGAATTGTGATATTTGACTTCGAGTGAGCTTTGATTCACTTGTTTTGTTTGTTGTGATATTTTCTTGTGAGTACTTCAATGTTTGTGGTTTTATATTTTCATCTGATTTTTGTGTGTGTTTGTATTCTAAATGTTTGGACCCCAGGAAGAGTAGTCTCACCTTGGTGTAGACTAATGGGGATCCACAATAAAACAATAAAAACCTGCTGTATGAAACAACAGGCTGTGAGCTGCAGGACCTGCTGTATGAAACACACTTGATGCTTTCTTCAAAAAGCAACTTCAGGTGGAGGTTGAAATGTTGCATGGAGAATATTGATGTGTGATGTGGGTACTGGCTTTTTTTTTTTTTTTTTTTTAATATTAGAAGCCATGAAATATTGTTCAAGATACAATTTCTGTGGTATGCATTGTCCCCATTTTACACGTTTCAAGTTTCATGTTCAGGTTTTGTTTAATTTGTCACATAAGGTACATGTACATGTACATTATAGTGAAATGCTTGGTTCTGAATGACCCTCCTGAGATTGTGCTTCATACTGTAAAAAGACCAAACAGTATACAAAATATACAATATGCAAAACAAAAGATTTACAAAATGCAAAAACAAAATGCTAAATGCAGAAATGAGGTAGAAAAGGTAGTGCAATTTATTTGAGTAATAAATAATATCAAATATGGTGCAGTGTTAAAAAGTGTCTAAAGTGAATGTTTAAAGTGGGTGTGTGCATGTGGAGGTTGTGTGCAGTGAATGTAGAACGGACGAGTTGGTGTTGCATAGAGTCCGCATTGAGCATCCTGATGGCCTGGGGATAGAAGCTCAATGCAGACTCTATGAAACACCAACTCACAACTCACCAACACAAAGTTAAGGTATTTATTAAACAGAATATAGGTATAATTGAATAATATCCTGGTAGCTGCAGCTCCTACAGTCCTGGTAGCTGCAGCTCCTACAGTCCTGGTAGCTGCAGCTCCTACAGTCCTGGTGGCTCCTACAGTCCTGGTGGCTCCTACAGTCCTGGTAGCTGCAGCTCCTACAGTCCTGGTGGCTCCTACAGTCCTGGTGGCTCCTACAGTCCTGGTGGCTCCTACAGTCCTGGTAGCTGCAGCTCCTACAGTCCTGGTAGCTGCAGCTCCTACAGTCCTGGTGGCTCCTACAGTCCTGGTGGCTCCTACAGTCCTGGTAGCTCCTACAGTCCTGGTAGCTCCTACAGTCCTGGTGGCTCCTACAGTCCTGGTAGCTCCTACAGTCCTGGTAGCTCCTACAGTCCTGGTGGCTCCTACAGTCCTGGTGGCTCCTACAGTCCTGGTGGCTCCTACAGTCCTGGTGGCTCCTACAGTCCTGGTAGCTCCTACAGTCCTGGTAGCTGCAGCTCCTACAGCCCTTTAATCTTTCAAAATGTTCAGTTGCTATCGCATGCATTATCTGTGTTTCATCATTACACATATGAGTGCATGCTTACCAACTGTCTCGCCTGTTTTATTGCAACACTACTATCACCGACATCTAAGAAGGGAGATCCCCCCCTTGAATGGCCCTTCTAAGGTTTCTCTCCTCCACATTGCCTGTGGTGCATTTTTTTCCTATTGCTAGGTTTTTGTGAGTTTTTCCTTACCTTCGCGTGGGCCGGTATGTCTGGGAGTGTTGCATTAATTTTAAATCTTTTGGAATTTATGGTGTTTTTGTTTTGTTCCTGATTTATTGTGATGTTTCTTCTTGACTTGTTTAAAGAAGACGTATCCGGGCGGCCAGGTGGTGCAGTGGGCAAGGCACTCACCACCAATGCT
>NW_028171315.1:0-23003 GCF_963971535.1 Notolepis coatsorum
GCCAGAGGTGTGAGGTTTCTGTCCTTGCCTTCTCACTCGTTCTGTTCCTTTAACCACCCTCGCTTTGTTTTCATTCATTTTTTCTGTCAAGTATTTCAATTCCCTCGTTCACACGTTTCTCCCCGTTGACGTCATCTGAGACGTCGCTGATTGGTTCTCTCACTTCCCCACGCTTTTCAATCACATTCCCCAGCTGTCACTGCTTTTCAATCAATCGATCCCTCATTATTTATACCCCGTTTTCCCCACCCTAAGTTGTTGGTTCGTCTTGATTTGTCGCTGGATGTTTTTCCCCGTTGCTGCTGTTTCACTGTGCTATTCTCCAGGAATTCCTAGAAGCCTTCGCTTGGATACCTGCTCCGTGGCGCGCGCTCGCCTCCACTGTTGTTCCTGTTCCTTTTACGCAGCTCGTCTGGGTGAGTTTTTCTAGATTGACTGTCTTGACCTATTTCCGATTTTCGTGTGTAACCTTTACACTGAAGTCTACCACCTTTTTGTCAGACAGTCACTCACCCAGCCATTATCGTTTTTGCTCTTTCCTTATGGAATAATATTTTTGGGATCTTCCACCTCCCTCTGTGTGTTTGCTCACGCCGAAGATATTATTTCACATTTGGACAGTGTTTGGATTTTTGCTCACTGTGTGTTTACACGAAGATATTATTTCACATTTGGACGGTGTTTGGATTTTTGCTCACTGTGTGTTTACATGAAGATATTCACTTGGGCTGTTTTTTGGAATATTGCACATCACTGTGTTGATAAACACGAAGAATATTACACCCTGTCCTCCAGCTCGTTTCAAGTCTGCTCTGTCACTGACCCGTTCCCTCTCTCCCTCTCTCGGTCTTGCACAACATCTGAGAGGTCCGCCGTGAGAGTCTGCAGAGCGGTACAGAGGTCTGCTCCTGCTTCCCAAGACTACCCTTCCGGGAGAAGCTGCAGAGCAGCAGAACTTTGCCCCTTGTTCATTGTACCTGTTCTTGTTGACCTGCTTTCCCTGTTTCACTTATTCTTATTACCAAATAAACAAGCCCTCGTATTTGGCAACTCTGAATCCAACTCTCTTGTGTCGTTGCGTTTGGGGTCGGTGTCAAACCATAACATTACGAACCAACCAATATGACGACCCCAGCCGACACAGAGGGGGTCAGAACCGCACTTGCAATTCAAGTCGAGTTGACCAGGGATCACGGTCTCCAACTTGAGCGGGCTGCGGCTGCGGTGCAGAACCTCAGGGACCAGGTCCTGCCTATGCAGGGTTCAATGGCCGCTATGGCGGGACAACAGTCCGAGATTCTCGCCCAGCTTAACTCGCTGGGCGACGCCGTTAATACTTTTCATCTCTCACACCCTTCAGGAACATTCCCCGCAGCCCCAGCAGATCTCGCACCTCGGGAACCCCTACTCTCCGTCCCACGGCTGTTCGACGGTAATCCCGAGGAGTGTGCCACATTCATCATGCAATGTGAGTTGGTTTTCCGTCATCAACCAAGCCGTTTTTCTGCTCATGGGTCCCGAGTGGCTTTTATAACCAACCTACTTTCAGGCCATGCTGCCCAGTGGGTCACTTCCTCCTGGGCAATGGAAGCAGATTTTTTGTTCTCCTACCCAGACTTCGTGGCGGAGCTCCGCAGAGTGTTCCACCATCCAGCCCGAGGTCTGGACCCTGGAGCCCGGTTGGGGACCTTCCGACAAGGGAGCAGCAGGGTGACGGACTATGTCATGGAGTTTCGACTGGCGGCGGTGGAGAGTGGATGGAACGAACCTGCTCTTTGCCTAACCTTCATAAGGGGGCTCAGTGACGCAGTCCGGGACCAGCTCGCTACCAGGGAGGTGCCCGACTCCCTCGAGGAGCTGTTTAGCCTTGTCATCCGTATTGACGGACGCCTCCTGGAGAGAAGGCGCGAGAGGACCCGGCTGTCACCTCCTGAAGAACCCCGGACTCCTGGACGCCCCGTCCCCAACACTACAGATGGTAACAGGCTTCCCCGTCCGGTGCGCGAGGAGGAACCCATGCAGCTGGGACGCTCTCATCTGAGCCAGGCGGAGCGTCAGGCAAGGCTCAGGTCCGGTCTCTGCCTCTACTGCGGAGGTGCGGGACACCGTATCGCCGACTGCCCTACCCGGCCAAAAGATCGGGCTCACCAAGACCCCGGGAGATCCTGGTGAGCCGTTTTTCCCATTCCCAGCGCCGCGCACCACCTGACCATCTGATGAGCGTCACCCTGGCCTGGGGGGACCAACGTGCCACGGTGGAGGCCCTCATCGACTCAGGGGCAGACGAGAACTTCCTCGACTTCGAGTTTGCCACCCAAGCCAACATACCTCTTGAGGCCCTTGTGAGGCCCTTGGAGATCTTTTCGTTGGACCAACACCGCCTGGCCGACATCTCTCAACGGACCGGCCCAGTCTTGCTGACCATTGCTGGGAACCACATAGAGAGGATCCAGTTCCTCATTACCCAGTCCCCCCTTGTCCCGGTGGTCCTGGGTAGGCCCTGGCTCGCGCTGCACGAGCCCCACATCGCCTGGGCCTCCGGTACCATCAGGGGCTGGAGCTCCTCCTGTCACGCCCGCTGTCTACAGGCGGCGTCTTGTCCCCCGCCCCGGAGACCGGCTGGTGAGTTGCCCCCGGATCCCTCGTCCATTCCTCCCGAGTACCACGACCTCATGGAGGTATTCAGTAAGACCAGGGCTCAGTCCCTTCCACCTCACCGCCCCTATGACTGCGCCATCGACCTCCGCCAAGGGGCTCCCCTTCCCGGCAGCCGCCTCTACAGTCTGACTGTCCCGGAGAAGAAGGCGATGGATCTCTACATCTCTGAGTCATTGGAAGCAGGACTCATTCGGCCTTCCTCCTCCCCGGTGGCGGCCGGGTTCTTCTTTGTTGGTAAGAAGGATGGGGACCTGCGACCCTGCATCGACTATCGTCAGCTCAACGAGATCACCATCAAGAACAAATACCCCCTACCTCTCATGAGCTCCACCTTCGAGCCACTGACCCAGGCCTCGTTCTTCACCAAGCTGGATCTCCGAAGTGCCTATCATCTTGTCCGTATCCGTGAGGGCGATGAATGGAAGACCGCCTTCAAGACCCCCAGGGGCCACTATGAGTACCTTGTGATGCCGTTCGGCCTCACCAACGCCCCGGCGGTATTCCAGGCACTCATGAACGATGTCCTCCGTGACATGCTGGAGGTGTTCGTGGTGGTGTACCTGGACGACATTCTTATCTTTTCCAGGACCCTCGAGGAACACATCCTGCATGTCCGCCGGGTGCTGGAGCGCCTCCTCCACAATCGACTCTTCGTCAAGGCGGAGAAGTGCCGTTTCCACTCCAACTCCGTCGACTACCTGGGCTTCATCGTGGAGAAGGGCTTGACCCGAGCGGATCCTCGCAAGATCCAGGCTGTGGAGGATTGGCCGGAACCCACCACTCGGAAGGAGCTACAGAGTTTCCTCGGGTTCGCAAACTTCTACCGAAGGTTCATCCGGAACTACAGCCAAGTGGCGGAGCCTCTTACCAAGCTGACCTCCCCCGCTCTGCCGTTCGACTGGTCCCCAGCGGCATGCGCTGCGTTCCGCTCCCTCAAGAGAAGGTTCACTTCCGCTCCTATCCTGCTCCACCCTGACCCCAAGAGACAGTTCATCGTGGAGGTGGACGCCTCGGATTCTGGCCTGGGCGCTGTCCTATCCCAGCGTTCTCCTTCCGACCAGAAGGTACATCCTTGCGCCTTCTACTCGCGTCGCTTCCTCCCCGCCGAGAGGAACTACGACACCGGCAATCGGGAGCTACTGGCGGTCGTGGCTGCTCTGGAGGAGTGGCGTCATTGGCTAGAGGGTGCCGAGGAGCCTTTTACCATCTGGACGGACCACAAGAACCTAACGTTCATCCGCGCTTCCAGGCGCCTCAACGGTCGGCAGGCGAGATGGGCCAGTTTCCTCAGTCGGTTCGACTTCTCGCTGACCTTCCGCCCCGGTTCCCGGAACACGAAGGCCGACTCCCTGTCCCGGATGCACTCCAAGGGGGCTCCACCCTCTGAGGACCCATAGACTAGGCAGAATTTCAGAAAATGTGCTTGTATAAAGTGCTGAAGGCATTTCGTGTTTATTTTTGGTACACAACATTTCTAGGGGTATTAAGGGGTGCTGAATCCAAATTTGCTGTATACCAAGCTCAAAAATGTCAAATAAGGCCTCAAAATTGAGAAATCCAACATGGCCGCCAGCACCAGGCCCTCTCTCCACAAAAACAGGTGCTAAACCCACAGTTTTTATTCTACTGACATGAAACTTTGCACAGAACATCTGCACCTATGGAGGAAGAGAGTAGGAATATAGCTGGGGTGCAACCATGAGTAACAGGGTGTTTTTGACTGTCTAACTGTAATCTTTGTATAGGTGAGGATAAAAAAATGACATTTATTCAGTGTTTGCAGGAATACGACAGCAATTTGGTAATAACTGTACAGTGTAGGACACCAACATTAGAATCCCACAAGTCTTAGCTTTCTTCAGGCACCAAGTTTATGCAAGTAGCTCTTATAGATCTGGATATATAAGCATTTTAATGTAAGCATGCTGTTTTAGGCGAATTTTCTAAAAATAAATGGTGGGGCTTAATGAGTTAAGTGTGACTACACAAGGTACAAACCTGAATTAAATGTGCTTTTGTAAGTTTTCTTACATACATCAACAAGGACGTAGTCACACCGGAGATTCAAGAATCCATACTTGGCGCAGAACACCTTGGACAGGCACAACTGAACATGTTTGTGGACAAACGTTTGTGTGAACCTCCAGGTAGTGACCAGCACCTGAACCTGAAATCACCCATTCGAAAGAACAAAGCCAAGACATTTGCCTCTTTGTATGAAGTTGTGCAACTTTCCAAGAACAAGCAAAACACCATCAAAGTGGACAGGCAGATTCTACAAAGGCTCATCACAGCTTACAGAGCAGGTCGTAAGGTAGACCTTGACAATATCCTCCAGCATGAGCTCATGCCCATCACGCCATCTCTGGCCACAACTAACGGGAGTCTACATTCCACCAACAAGTCTGTGTTAGCAAATATACTGACGAAACAAGTTAAAACCCCTGCAGATCTTACCCTTCAGGGACCCAGCTGCCTGGTCATTGATGGCCAAGCTCTGGTAATGGCACTCGGAAAGCCACCTGACACTACAACATTTGGTGACTATGCCAACAAGTTCATTGACACTGTGTTGAAGATGGGAGCAAAATACCAGAGGGTAGATGTCGTCTTTGACAGATACCATGACCAATCCATCAAAACAGGCACAAGGGTGAAACGCAAACAGCGCCACAGACCAGTACGTCGTGAAATCAAAAACAAGTCTGTTCCACTTCCTGCCGATTGGTCGAGCTTCATGGCCCTTGAAGACAACAAATCAGATATCGCTCAACTACTCTCAAACCACCTGATAGAACACAGCCCGGATGATGAACCTGTAGTTGTAGTATCAGAGAGGTTTGCTGAAGCGACAACTGTCAAGTCAACAGATCCAGATCTTGAAGTCTCCTCTCTGAGTGCTGACCATGAGGAAGCTGATACACGTCTGATTTTCTCATCCAGGCTCCAGTGGAAACAATCGTCATGTCAGCGCGTGACACAGATGTGCTGCTTCTACTCTTGGCTCACTATGACAGAATCCGATGTACGCATCTCTACATGAAAGCTGGATCTCTACATCTCTACATCCACCTGCAAGACTGTATACTCTAGACTGTTTGTCGTTAACAGAATTGTGAACATAATGCCTATAACAGAGAGAAAAAAAGGAATGAAGGAACAGAATAAATCACTGTAAGGACAATTGTATCATGTGTTCGAATATACGGGAGCTGGCTATAATCTTTTAATTATCTTCTACTCTATTCTATTCAGGAAGAGTCACATGGCATGTATCGAAGCATGCAACTGTAAGAAAGTCAACACCTGCCGGAACACTGAGGAAGAGTGTGAATAAGCTGTCACTGTAAGGATTACTGTAACAAGTATTCAAACGTACAGAGGAAGATTCCGGTAAAAAGCGGGAAGGTGGAATAGCTTTCATGTTGAACAACAATTGGTGTGATCCAGGCAACGTGAAGGAGCTTTCAAACCACTGCTCCCCAAACCTGGAGTATATATCCATCAAGTGCCGGCCATTCTTTCTCCCGAGAGAATTAACGTCGGTCATTCTGATCGGAGTGTATATTCCACCACAAGCAAACACAGGCGACGCGCTCTCCAAGCTCCACAACGAGGTAAACAAGCTCCAAGCAGCTAACGTTGACGCTGCTATTGTGGTTGTGGGTGATTTCAATAGCGCTAATCTGAGAAAAGTGCTGCCAAAATTCTACCAGCATGTGACTTCTTCTACCAGAGGCGGGAATATTTTAGACCATTGCTACTCGCAATTTAAGAGCGGTTAAAAATCACATGCTGCCAGTCCTTTCGGCAAGTCAGATCACGACGCCATCTTTCTTGTACCGCAGTATAAACAAAGTCTCAAGCGCATTCCTGTAGTATCGCGAGAGGTGAAGCGCTGGACGGTGGCGTCGGAGGAGACGCTCCAAGCTGCACTAGAATGTACAGACTGGGGGGTGTTCCGCGATAACACAGATAATATTAATGACTACACGGAAACAGTGCTGGACTTTGTTTGTACTTTGGTAGAAGAAACAATCCCCTCTACCACAATTAGAGTTTACCCAAACCAAAAGCCCTGGGTAGACAAATCTGTCCGTGAAGCTCTGAAGGCGCGCACCTCAGCATACAACGCCAGGCTTGTGACAGGCAACATGAATGACCACAAGGTGGTGAGATACAATGTTAGGAGGACAGTAATAGAAGCAAAAAGGCGCTACAGGGATTCAATTGAACTTCAATATGAACAGGCTGACTCTAGAGCTATGTGGCAGGGCCTCAGAACGATGACAGATTACAAAGGCACCTCCCTCAAACTGAACAGTGACATCCAACTGGCAAATGATCTCAATACCTTCTATGCAAGGTTTGAGGCTGGGAATAACAGCACCAGCCTACAAACCACTGCAATGGAGGAGGGGGGGGGGCACTGCTGATGGAGACTCAGTGTTCAGGATAACAGAACATGAGGTGAGGAGGATGTTTAAGAAAGTGAATATCAGGAAGGCAGCAGGTCCGGACGGTATCCCCGGCCGCGTCCTAAAAGTATGTGCCGACCAACTGGCCCCGGTATTCACTGACATATTTAACCTGTCCTTAGAACAGGCTGTCATCCCCACCTGTCTGAAGAAGTCCACCATTATCCCTGTACCCAAAAAATCCAAGCCAGCTTGCCTCAACGACTACCGCCCTGTAGCTCTCACCTCCATAGCCATGAAGTGCTTTGAGAAGCTAGTGAAGGGCTACATCTGTTCCTCCCTCCCCATCAACCTGGACCCCCTGCAATTTGCATACCGCCCCAACAGGTCCACGGAGGACGCCATAGCCCATGTGCTGCACACAGCAGCATCACACCTGGACAAGAGGCAGGGGAACTATGTGAGAATGCTATTCATCGACTACAGCTCAGCATTCAATACCATAGTCCCCTCCAAACTCATAGCCAAGCTCAGGGACCTGGGCTTGAACTATGACCTCTGCCAGTGGGTCTTGGACTTCCTGATGGGCAGACCCCAGGTGGTGAGAGCAGGCAACTGCACCTCCTCATCCAGCACTCTCAACATAGGGGCCCCCCAGGGCTGTGTCCTGAGTCCCCTCCTCCACTCCCTGTACACACATGACTGTGTGGCACAGCGGAACAACAACACAATCATCAGTGGTGGGCCTGATCTCTGCAAACGATGAGAGGGCCTACCTGGAAGAGGTTAAGGTTCTAGCGGGATGGTGTCAAGAGAACAGCCTCTCCCTGAACATCAGCAAAACAAAGGAGATGATTGTGGACTTTAGGAGGTCGGGGTCAGGGACTACAGCCCCCTCAGCATCGACGGGGCACCGGTTGAGAGAGTGAACAGTTTTAAGTACCTCGGAGTCCACATATCCGAGGACTTGACATGGACCACACCACACACATTGACAGTGTTATCAAGAAGGCACGACAACGCCTCTACTTCCTTAGGCGCTTAAGGAAGTTCAACGTGAGTCAGAAGATCCTCAAGAACTTCTACTCATGCACAATAGAGAGCATCCTGACTGGCAATATCACCTCCTGGTTTGGGAATAGCACTGCACAAGACCGCAGCAGACTACAGAGAGTGGCCCGTTCAGCCGAACGCACAATTGAAGGTGGGCTTCCCACTCTCCAAGACATTTACAACAAGCGGTGCATGGGCAAGGCTAAGAGAATAATCAAAGACTCCAGCCACTCAAACAACTGCCTCTTTGAACTGCTGCGATCAGGCAAGCGATACCGGAGTCTCCATGGCAAGCACAGAGAGACTCAGAAGGTGCTTCTATCCCCAGGCCATCAGGATGCTCAATGAATGAACAATGAACAATAAGCAAACCATCAACACACCCACAGCGCACATACACTCAACTCACTTAAATAAACAACACACTGTATCACCCACTTTCCACTTTAGACACAATTTACACTTTATATTTATATTATTGGTAAGGAAATTGCACATCATTCTCATTCCTTATTGCACCTCACCACTACAAGGTGGCACCACAAGCTAAGCTATACCTCACCATTTTTGTACCAGCTGTACATACTGTATATATAGAAACACTGAACAATTTTGTTGTTTACACTTGTTTACGTACTTGACTTCTTGACTTTCTATTTTATACTTATTATACTTATTTTATACTATCTTGTTATTATCTAGCACACTCTCAGGAGCAACACAGAAAGAAACATTTCATGCAAAGTATTCTGTATTCTGTATGATAACTAATAAAGAAACTTGAACCTTCACTTATATTGATATGGTAAAATAATATTTTAATATATATTATAATCTATTCTATTCTATTCTGGAAAAGTGGCATTGGATGAATCATGCAACTGCAAGACACCTGCGACACCTGCCTGAATACGATTGATGACTGACAATAAATGACTGTACCTAAGCTACTGTACGCATATTAAGGACTATCTAATTTGCATAAATTACATGTTGATTAAAAAAAATCAAGAGAAAAGAGTTTGATGAATAAATCCATGGCCTGGGATCATCCTGCTTTTCTTTCTTATTTGGTTGATGAGTTATGCATCAATAACGACCACCGTTTCTGCTATAAATATGAGTTTCAAGCAACATTTTCACAACTGATCTAAAATCAGGATATGATTTTAAATTCCTCATGTATGCAAACATATAAAAACACATTTCATTCATGTTTCTACCTTGTTTAGTCAAAAAGATATGCACTTAAATAGATTTCAGCCTGGCGCTGGCGGCCATGTTGGATTTCTCAATTTTGAGGCCTTATTTGACATTTTTGAGCTTGGTATACAACAGATTTGGATTCAGCACCCCTTAATACCCCTAGAAATGTTGTGTACCAAAAATAAACACGAAATGCCTTCAGGGTTATGATTTTCTGAAAATGTACCCTGTCTATAAGAGAGAGAGAGAGAGAGAGAGAGAGAAAGAAAGAGAGAAAATAGTCAGAGGAGAGAAAGAAAGAGAAAGATAGAAAGAGATAGAGATGAGCGAGAAAGAAAAAGAGACAGAGAGAGCAAGAAACAGAGAGATAAATCACTTACCTGTTCAGTGTGGTCTTGTAGTTCTATGGAGGTAAAGACAGATCAAGTTAAACATTAAATGTTATGTAAATGTACTAAACATCCATCATTCCCTATGAACTGAAGAGAGACCAGTCCTGACCTTCAGTGGAGCCTGGAGCTTCTTCTGCAATGGAATTCATTCATTCATTATACATTTCACTTGAAAGATACAAGTCTCCCCCCTGAGGACTCTGAGCTGTAGCACCGGTTTCAACACACGGACTGGAGTACGTTTGCCACCCAGGCCACCCTGGACTCCCACGCTGACATGGACTCCCACACTGACATTGACTCCCACACTGACATTGACTCCCCACACTGACATTGACTCCCACACTGACATTGACTCCCACACTGACATTGACTCCCACACTGACATTGACTCCCACACTGACATTGACTCCCACGCTGACATTGACTCCCACACTGACATTGACTCCCACGCTGACATTGACTCCCACACTGACATTGACTCCCCACACTGACATTGACTCCCACACTGACATTGACTCCCACGCTGACATTGACTCCCACGCTGACATTGACTCCCACACTGACATTGACTCCCACACTGACATTGACTCCCCACACTGACATTGACTCCCACGCTGACATTGACTCCCACACCGACATTGACTCCCCACACTGACATTGACTCCCACACTGACATTGACTCCCCACACTGACATTGACTCCCACACTGACATTGACTCCCACACTGACATTGACTCCCACACTGACATTGACTCACACACTGACATTGACTCCCACGCTGACATTGACTCCCATGCTGACATTGACTCCCTCACTGACATTGACTCCCACACTGACATTGACTCCCACACTGACATTGACTCCCACACTGACATTGAATCTCACAACTCCTACGTTGTGGACAAAAATAAATCAACTCCAACATCAGTGTCTGAATCTAATCCCATCTAATTGTTCTGATTGTCTAATGTTTCTGTATTCATTAACAACGTGACAACACTGTACATTTGTATAATTACTCTGTGTATTTATTGAGTATAATTAAAGATTGAATAAATTAATATAATAATAATTTTGCAATACCTTGTGATACTCCACAGAACCTGCTGGAGCTCCCTGGCTTCTCTCCCTGAAGGCCTCACACAGGTTCTTCAAAGCCAAGTTACGAGGAGGATTTAAAATTGAAGAGACTTTCCTACAAAGTGGACAGTTCTTGTCTTCTCTGTCTCTCCAGTATTGTTGCAGACAGGCTTTACAGAAGCTGTGGCTACACAACAAGAGGACAGGATCTGTGTAGATGTCACGGCACACAGGACAAGACAGATCCTCTTCACAATGAGACGAAGCCATTTAGTCTCTCAGTAACACTCCCTCCTCTGGAATGCTCCCTGAAGTTTACTTTCACTTTGAATGACGATTGTTATAAACTTACTTAGATTCAGTCAGCAGCTGGTTGAAGTCACTGTTTGATCACTATTCCTTCCTGTGTTTGTCTAAAGCTAGTCCTACTCCTTCAGTACGAGCTGTGGGTTTTATCCGGAGTCTTTTACAGCCGGCGCGTGTCGTTCGGTGTCGGTCGAAGAGGAGTGTAGCAACTCTGATGTTTATTTCCTATAATTCGAGTCAGACAAGAGGTGGAATGAATGAATGAATGAATGAATGAATGAATGAATGAATGAATGAATGAATGAATGAATGAATGAATGAATGAATGAATGAATGAATGAATGAATGAATGAATGAATGAATGAAAACTTTATTTAACAGATTGCAGAATGGGTACAATACAGTACGGCTCAATACACACAATTGTTAAGGGGATGCAGACCAGAGAAAGACGTTTGTCTTGTTTACATCAGGGTCCCCCATTTTCAATTCATAGTGACATTTATGACATTACACAACATACATGACATCATGACATTTATGGCATAGGGACATACATGACAAACAGGTATATAGTACTGTTACATTTGTGACATATACGATATGCAAATATACAGTACTGTTACCCATAGATCCTGACAGAGTATATGATGGGGAGGAGACTGTACATTAGGAGGGGTGGGTGGGTGGGAGAGAAATATACATATGGTGGGGAGACAATATATACATATGGTGGGGAGGAGACTGTACATTAGGAGGGGGTGGGAGGGTGGGAGAGAAATATACATATGGTGGGGAGAGATTATATACATACAGAGGGGAGGAGACTGTCTATTAGGAAGGGGTGGGGGCTGGAGGGCGGGGGTGGGGGGTGGAGCGAACAGGAAACTGTAGTGGGAACTCAACTCTCCCCTCTCTCTTTCTGTCTCCCTCTCTCTGTGTCTCTCTCTGTCTCCCCCTCTCTCTCTGTCCTCTCTCTCTGTGTGTCTCTTTCTGTCTCCCTCTCTCTGTGTGTCTCTCTCTTTCTGTGTGTCTCTTTCTGTCTCTCTCTCTCTCTGTGTCTCTTTCTGTCTCCCTCTCTCTGTGTCTCTCTCTCTATCTCCCTCCCTCTCTCTCTCTCTCTCTCTCTCTCTCTCTC
Organism: Notolepis coatsorum; assembly: GCF_963971535.1. Lineage (NCBI taxonomy): Eukaryota > Metazoa > Chordata > Actinopteri > Aulopiformes > Paralepididae > Notolepis > Notolepis coatsorum. Next base: position 12,255 of record NW_028171315.1, read on the forward strand.
TCTCTCTCTCTCTCTCTCTCTCTCTCTCTCTCTCTCTCTCTCTCTCTCTCTCTCTCTCTCTCTCTCTCTCTCTCTCTCTCTCTCTCTCTCTCTCTCTCTCTCTTCTCTTTCTCTTTCTCTCTCTCTCTCTCGCTCTCTCTCTCTCTCTCCCTCTCTCTCTCTCTGTGTCTCTTTCTGTCTCCCTCTCTCTGTGTGTCTCTCTCTCTCTGTGTGTCTCTTTCTGTCTCTCTCTCTCTCTCTCTCTCTCTCTCTCTCTCTCTCTCTCTCTCTGTGTCTCTTTCTGTCTCCCTCTCTCTCTCTGTGTCTCTATGTCTCCCTCTCACTGTGTGTCTCTCTCTGTGTGTCACTCTGTGTCTCTCTCTGTGTGTCTCTAAATGTTTTCAATTAAATTCAATGCAAATGGCTTTATTGGCATGACATACTTCTACATGTTGCCAAAGCAATATTAAACATAAACATGGATTACAAACAGATATAAGTACATAAGTGAAGCGGGGTTTCCCCTCCTCCTCCTGTGTGTGTAGACAACCAGCTCTGCGGCTCGCTCGACTAGTGACTGAGGACTGGTCTCGCCCTCTGCTGGCGCGTGTGTGCAGTGCACTACAACCAACCACTGTTAAAACTCTGTTTCACTGTAATATAAACTGAAACGGATCTTGTGATTTTGACGTATTGGTTTTCAATACCGTCGGGATTTCTAAATACCCTGGTATACCGTAATACCGTCATACCGCCCAAGCCTAGTTTTAACGTTAGCTGTTGTTAGGGCTGTCTTAAATACTTCGAAGCTTCGAAGCTTCGTTCGATGGCACAAGCTTCGAACATTAAAAAAAATCGAAGTTAAAAAAAAACTTCGATTTGTGTGTGTGTGTGTGTGTGTGTGTGTGTGTGTGTGTGTGTGTGTGTGTGTGTGTGCGCGTGCATGGGGCCATTGGGTGGGGCCGGGGGACAAATACACTGGAGGAAAGTAACCCAGCTCAGCACTGCCCAAATTATATCATCACTATTGCCTGTTTGAAGGATATCATCCTCAAACACATATACACCTACATGCATTGTAGAATTCCACACATAAGAAAGAAAGATACTGGGATGAATAAACAAAATAGGAAATAAAATGTAGAAATGCATGCAATACATAAATAAATATGAATCTCCATATATGAAATAGAACATTTAGATAAGGTACTACTGAGATGTTTCGGTGAGTTCTTTGTTTTTTTTTGGAAGTAGCCCTTCTTAAAAATGCATGAACATTCACTGATAATTGGTCTGTAGTAGAGTCTACAAGGTCTACATTGCCGGACCATGTAGAATCCGGACCTTGTAGACTGACATAATTCTGTGCATAGTTTAGTCTACACAGGCCATATTTCAAATAATCAAAATCTTACTTCATTCATCTTAAACATTCTTGATTTGGGGGATTGGTAGTTCCCATGAAATCTGAAGTTGTTCAAATGACAACAGCGATCCACCTTGAATTAAATCACACAGCCAAGTGAAACCTTGTTGGCTGCGTCACAGTCACGAAAGGGGCTACTTAATTCATTAATCCAATCCACTTTATTTATAGAGCACATTTAAAAACAACAACGTTTACGAAAGTGCTGTACAAGTCCCACAACATAAGATTTAAAAAAAATAAAAATAAAAATAAAATTATTAAAAAAAATAAAAAATGTATATCTTTTTTGAAGCTTCGAATTAAAATTGAAGCTCGGCCCCGAAGCTTCGATTGCCAAAAAAAGCTTTGAAGGTCAGCCCTAGCTGTTGTATTAAATTAATTGATTGCTGTTTAACTTGTCTGTGTCCAGTCCTTTCGATTAGCCCCACCGTTCATTGTAAACAATGATGCATGTAATTATATTAACGTTACTGTGTTATATTAACGTTACTGTCTTGTTGTAGCTATGTTAATAAATTCTAAATGGCATTAACGATAGTTGGGTATGATAGCATTGAATAGCATCAACGCTAGCTGGCTGTCTACAACGAATTCTCACAAACTGGCATCGTAAAATATCAACACCAGCCATGGGTAGAGCTGCCGCGGTATTGATGTTTTTTTTCCTTACCGCACAAATTTGCGAAATATTTCCTACCGCCACGGTTATTACTACACACACAAATTTTTTATTTATTATTAGTAGTCTACTCTTTATAGCATATAGCCTGCCTCTAGTCTAAATGTCTATCTTTAGAGGATGACTTTGCAGCATGAATATTGTTTGGGATTCGGCAAGCACGCATTCGTTATTGAAAGTGAAACACTGATTCGAAGTCTCCCCTCTTGTCGTGCGCCGTTCACTCGGTGCCGCGGGCAGGGGTGGTAGCGCCCGGCGGTTACCCCCCCGACCCTTTCTTCTTCTTCTTATTATTATAAAGTTACTACTTATGATTAACAAAGGCATTCATTTTGTGGCATTAACGTTATATAGTTACACGTTCAATAACATCAGCGTATTTACCGGACCATAGCAAGGCAAGCATTACTCAATTCATATCTCAGTTCCTTTCTTTGCTCAAAGCGTGCCGAGTTGTGCCCATTCTGCAGTCTGTTAATAAAGTTTTCAATCAGACAAGTGTATAGAACGAAGGGCTTTTATTATAACATTCGTTGCAGTAAAATTTAGTACTCCTGAGGAGCGATGGTAATCCACTCCGGCGGCGAGCTAATGTATTAGCCGTGTTGTGAGCTCTGATCAATGGCTGACATTCAGGACGTAAAAAACTAATACGCGCTTGCCGATTGGTGGTAACACACTGCAGGACGCTCCAACATGTGACGCGTCTCTCTTCTGACCAATCAGTGGTCTGCAGTGTTTCACGTGACTTTTCTGGTACCCAATAAGGTCGCTTGGAACCTCGACAGAGGAGTAGGGTATATCTGCAGAGCCGCAAGCCCAACGAGAGCAGGGTACTTTATTATTATTATAAAAAACAGCAGTGATGCGGTATTCAGCCTAACTCTGCGGTGGGCGTGATGTAACAGCGATACTGCGGTAATGCGGTAATCGCGGCAGCTCTAGCCATGGGAATAACTTTAATCGTCAAGGTAAGAGGATTTGAAGGCGTATGCTATGGAAGTCCCCTGTTGAAATGTACATACTAGGGCTTAAGCATTACATCACGCGCAGGAGTGGTTTGTGACCAATAAACCATGCCTAGGGGTGGTCGTTAGGCCCGAGGCGCAGCCGAGGGTCGTTAGACCCCCCTAGGCATGGTTTATTGGTCACAAATCACGACTACAAGTGGTGTAAAGCTTTTATACAACTGCCAGATTCATCCAACCTTATTTCTATACAATAAACACACATTAATCGAAGATTTATTGAAAAAACCATCCGCCAGAAAAAGTAGTTCCCACAACTACAAAAAAGACAAGTTGCCTCCATGTGGAAGCAGCTTGAAGTGCATCCAACCAAACTAACACATCCAACTGTGTATTATTGGAATGATTGAGAGAAGTTGCCTCATGTGGAAGCAGCTTGAAGTGCATCCAACCAACTAACACATCCAACTGTGTATTATTGGAATGATTGATTGAAAATTTTATTACCAGATGCAGAATGGGTACAATACAGTACGGCTCAATACACACAATTGTTAAGGGAATGCAGACCTACTTTCCATAGAACTTCATTCTTAGATGCTTCTATATAAAGTAGGTAAAACAAATTAAAACGTTTTCTTTGCCCTATAGGAAAAAAACGTTTTCTTCGCCCTATTTTTTTATTTATTTCTTTTAGCCTAAACTTAACCAGTTGGAAACCAGGGGTACAGTAATAAAATTAGCAATCAACCAATCAATCAATTCAATAGACCATGCTCACTTAAAACAGTGCTGCTTCTCTCTCAGTCTGACTCCCCCGCTGTTGCAGACAGGAGTGTGTGTGTGTGTGTGTGTGTGTGTGCGTGTGTGTGTGTGTGTGTGTGTGTGCGTGCGTGTGTGTGTGTATGTGTGTGTGTGTGTGTGTGTGTGTGTGTGTGTGTATGTGTGTGTGTGTGTTTGTGGGTACGCCAGCGTCGGACAGTGTGAGAGAGAACGCTGCAGTCAGTAGAAAGTAGGAAGGAAGAAATTTAAATCAATCAATTAATCAATCAATCAATCCGCGATTTTTCTTTTGTTCTAGATTGACTCAAGACCCATCAATTACATCATCCAACATTGTTTAAAGGACTAACACATTCCCCTTGACAGAATCGCTTCATATTTAGTCGTTATGGTGCTTTCAACATAACCATTTGTTGTCCGCGATCTTGTTTTCTCCCGGAGTGAGCCGGGGAGTGATATGTGATTCGGTTGTGGGCGGGTCCTGAGCCCAGGACCGTGGATTGTTGCCAATAAAGACGTGTAAATGGCCAATCAGAATCGAGAAATTTGCATGCCGTTGTATAATATAGGATAACCACCGGTTAATTTGCGATTTCTTATTGGTTTGTCATGACAAACCAATTACATAATCCAACATATGTGTAAGAAACGAACATATTCCAGTTAACGGAATATTTTTTTAATGATTCGTTACGGCAAAATCAATACTTCCATTTGTATAAATTACATTAACTCGAGGATAGTATTCCTCCCTGCGGGACCAATATTATTCTATGACAGCCCCGCCCCCATTCGCTAACCAACCAATCACTGCTACGCAACATCAACGCAACGGTTGTTCAGATTAGATTTTGGGGAGAGGTACGCAACATCCTCACAACACACTCTACAACACCCTCTGCAACATGTTGCGTTGAAGTCGCGCTGATGTTGTGTTGCAGGTGCGTTGCAGTTGCTGTAGCATGTAGAGCCCTTAACAGCCAGGCAATGAGCCAGGTAGTGAGGGACTCGGGAGAGATACAGTAGAGCGAAAGTCAATTAACGTTGATGTCAAGATGGACAGTGGAAGAAAGAAAAAGGGTGGAGGAGAGAGGGATAAAACAAAGAAAAAGAAAGGCCCTTACAGGAGAGAGTGGTTAACTGTATTATAATAGTAAATAGAAAAATATGTTGTGCTCTTGCTTTTTTCTTTTTGAAGGTGGAGAGAGTAGCATTGCTAGTGCCACAACAAGTGTGTGTGTGTGTGTGTGTGTGTGTGTGTGTGTGTGTGTGTGTGTGTGTGTGTGTGTGTGTGTGTGTGTGTGTGTGTGTGTGTGTGTGTGTGTGTGTGTGTGTGTGTGTGTGTGTGTGTGTGTGTGTGTGTGTGTGTGTGTGTGTGTGTGTGTGTGTGTGTGTGTGTGTGTGTGCATGCATGCACATTTGTGTGCATGCACATTTGTGTGCAGATGGGGTTCAGCATGCATTATGGGAAAGTGGACCCCGGCTGTCACTGAGTGATTGCATCTTAATCCATTATGTAAACAGCAATGGTCTCTAATAAATGTTTAAGGTTCTTAGATGGATCCCCTGCTGCCTCCTCCTCCTCCTCCTCCTCCTCCTCCTCCTCCTCCTCCTCCTCCTCCTCCTCCTCCTCCTCCACGGGGAGCAGCGTACTGGCTCATGTAAAATGGCAGGCCATGCATTATGCAGCAGCTTACGTCACCGCGCCGGGTCTTCATGTCCTCGGCTACTGTCCACTTGTTGCTGCTCTGGTCGTAGCACTCCACGTTGGAGAGGGCGGTGAAGCCATCAGTGTAGCCTCTGACCACGAAGAGCAGGTCGTCCAGCACCGCGATGCCAAAGCTGTGGCGGGGGATCAGCATGTCGGGCAGGGCGCTCCAGGAGTCAGTCAAGGGGCTGTAGGCCTCCGCGCTACGCAGGCAGTTTCTACCGTCACACCCTCCCACCTGAGGACAGGACACATGAGAGGAATGTTTTAGTGTGTGGCTCAGGCAGGCAGACACTGTATTAATCAATTTAGGGAAATGAGGGCATCACAGCAGCATTGCAAGTCAAATGATACATATCTATAGAAATATCTAGTATAAAGCATTTGTCTCCGTGGGGCACCTACCGCATAGACTAGTCCTCCGTATGCAGCGACTCCCACTGCGTAACGCCTGCTGCTCATGGGGGCGATCAGAGTCCACTGGTCGGTGTCTGGGCTGTAGCACTCAGCTGTGAGCAGATACCTTCCACCACAGATGTAAGCCTGTAATAAGAAAGAATATTATAATTTAGTTTATATATTCCATTTGATTTCATTCTACTTTAATTGTCTGTTAATGTTGATGCACCAAAGGACCCAGACACATCTTTTGTATGTGCAAGCTTATTTGGCAATAAAGACATTTATGATTTCTGATCTAACGTTCCTTGTGTTCATCTAGCACCCTGTGTCCCTCAGTTCCACCCACCTTGCCCTGGAGGGCTGCTGCCCCGGCGCGGCGCCTGTGCTCCAGCATGGGTGAGATCACTGTCCACTGGTCGGTTTCAGGCTCGTAGCGCTCGGCGGTGTTCAGTTCCACATGTCCGTCCCACCCTCCCATGGCGTAAATACAGCCGTCCAACACGACCACGCTGATGTAATAGCGGCGTGAGTGCATGGGAGCCGCCTGCAGCCAGCTGCGAGTGACAGGGTTGAACCTGCGCACACTGTTGAGAGCCTCTTGAGACACTGTTGAGAACTTATAGCCGCCGACGCAGTAGACCAGACCGTGGAGATAAGCGGTGCCGTGGTACCACCGGGTTCTCTCCTCCTCAACACTCACGTCCATCCATCCACCGGCTCGGATATCGTAAGCCTCCATGGTGGTGCTGCCGCCACGACCACCTCCGATGGCCAATAGGACATCCTGGGGCAGGCGTGGGCGGGTCAGGGGGTTTGGGAGCCTGTCGGAGCCAGGGGGGTTCAGGACGCTGAGGATGAGAGGCCTGCAGTCAGTAGTCAGGCCTCATCAAGCCCATGCGAACCTGGGAAGAGCCAAGCAGACAGCGGGTACAACTTAGACATCGGTTGTAGATAGGGATGTCCAATATTATAGGCCTACCGATATTATCGGCCGATATCGGCATTAAAATGTGATATCGGAAAATATCGGTATCGGTTTTCAATTTTTTTTATTATTATTATTTTTTATTTCTATAACCTTTATTTACCCAGGCAAGCAAGTAAGAACAAATTCTGATTTTATTTATTGTCAAAAGTATGCATAATGTTGTGTTAATTCCACAACAAGAGATATGTAATGTTAATTACCTGAAATTATTAAAAAATGTTGTGGGGGAAACCCTGCATATATCGGTATCGGTTGATATCGGTTGATATCGGTGTCGGAAATTAAGAGTTGGACAATATCGGTATATCGGTATCGGTAAAAAAGCCAATATCGAGCATCCCTAGTTGTAGACGGTTTCACTGGAATTCTGTTGCTAGGGAACAGTTTGGACCCAAGTGTTTGAGAACCACTGTACTAGGGAACCTAGTGTTGTTTTAATGTAATGCACAGTAATACAATTAGTTACATTGGGCAGCAGCAAAGGGATGTGTGTTTTACGCTCCTCACGGGAGTGGTCGATCCAACGGAGGACGGCCTCGAACACCGTCTCCTCGCTCTTCACGTTCAGGTCATCCCTCTCGATGATGTCCACCAGTTGCTGCGGGGACAGCTCCACAAACTCCTGTGAGACGTGCAGCATCTCCTCAAAGTGGCACACGATGAAGAGATGGGCCTTGCGCCTCAGGTCAGGGCAGTTGTAGATGTCCGCCAACCTCCAGATGCCGACACAGTTTTCCAGAGACAGCTGGCCTTCTAGGAAGTCAGAGCACGCCCCTACTATGCCAGTGACGCGAAGCTGGTCTGCAGCCACCAGAAGCTCTTCCACGTTCTCTGCTGTCACCAGCACAAAGCGTGTGTAGGAGTACTCTATGATGAGCTGCATCATACCCGTGGACACCCCAGGGATAGTGTAGACTGCTTTCTCTGAGTCGCTCCAGCGAGTGAAGAGGGCTCTGTGGGACGCAGAGTATAGAGATATCTGATGAGTAAACAGTAAGCAACATTCTGTCCTGTGTAGTCATATATTTTCACTGTAGAAATATAGGGTCTTAGCACAGTAGAAGTATAGTATATTTTTACAGTAGAAGTACAGTATAGTATCTGTTTACAATAGAAGTACAGTATAGTATCTGTTTACAGTAGAAGTACAGTATAGTATCTGTTTACAGTAGATGTGCAGTATAGTATAGTTTTACAGTAGAAGTACAGTATAGTATCTGTTTACAGTAGAAGTGCAGTATAGTATATTTTACAGTAGAAGTACAGTATAGTATCTGTTTACAGTAGAAGTACAGTGTATTATCTGTTTACAGTATAAGTACAGTATAGTATTTGTTTACAGTAGAAGTACAGTGTATTATATGTTTACAGTAGAAGTGCAGTATAGTATATTTTACAGTAGAAGTACATTATAGTATCTGTTTACAGTAGAAGTGCAGTATAGTATCTGTTTACAGTAGAAGTGCAGTATAGTATCTGTTTACAGTAGAAGTACAGTATATTATTTGTTTACAGTATAAGTACAGTATATTATTTTTTACAGTAGAAGTACATTATAGTATGTTTTACAGTGTAAGTACAGTATAGCATCTTTTTACAGTAGACGTACAGTACAGTATAGTATATCTTTACAGTAGAAGTACAGTATAATATCTGTTTACAGTATAAGTACAGTATAGTATCTGTTTACAGTAGAAGTGCAGTATAGTATATTTTACAGTAGAAGTGCAGTATAGTATCTGTTTACAGTATAAGTACAGTATAGTATTTGTTTACAGTAGAAGTACAGTATATTATATATTTACAGTACAAGTACAGTATATTATCTTTTTACAGTATAAGTACAGTATAGTATATTTGTTACAGTATAAGTACACTATATTATCTTTTTACAGTAGAAGTACAGTCTAATATCTGTTTACAGTAGAAGTGCAGTATAGTATGTTTACAGTAGAAGTACAGTATAGTATCTGTTTACAGTAGAAGTGCAGTATAGTATATGTTTACAGTAGAAGTACAGTATAATATCTGTTTACAGTAGAAGTGCAGTATAGTATATGTTTACAGTAGAAGTACAGTATATTATCTGTTTACAGTAGAAGTACAGTATAATATCTGTTTACAGTAGAAGTACAGTATAGTATCGGTTTGCAGTAGAAGTACATTATCTGTTTACTAACCAAGCTAACCTGAACCAAGATAACCTAAGCTGCAGCAAGCTAACCTGAACCAAGCTAACCTGAACCAAGCTAAACTTACCTGAAATAGTCACTGCAGTCACACAGGAGGGCCTTGTGGGCATTCAACTCAGTGCTGTTGACTTTAATAACCACATCACAGAACTTTCCCTCCAGACGCAGGTCATTAAGGATTGTACAGGACATTGTTTCCTTTAACATGTGGGGATTTTAAATTGTATCTACAGAATATATTCAAGCTTACAGACAAGTAGCCGGAAACAACAAGTGATATCTTCACTTGGTCTTCTGAGATGTGAGATCTTCTTCTTCTTCTTCTTTTTTGAATTTCCGGCAGAGTAGACGCATCGAGGCGTATTACTGCCCTCCGCAATTCTTTTTATGGGCTCTTCTTCTTCTCCTTCTTATCCTTCTTCACCTTCTTTTTCTTCTTCTACTGGACCCCGTCATCAACTACATTGTCCATTGGAGTGCCTCTACTGCTGCTACTTCCTGTCTGAGCCCCCCTCCGCGGGACCCTCCTTGCCCCCTGCTATCTTATCCTGGGCCGCTTTGTCCCTCGCAGCCCTGTCCCTCGCAGCCCCCTCAGCCAACTCTTCACACACCTCCCTCCAGTCCAGACCTTCCAATCCCAGATGTTGAACCGCTATCCTAACAATCATCTTCACCATCTCTGTTCTACCCGTAACCTCTGCCATACCAGTAACTACCCCTGCCACGAAGGCCACAATACCTAATTTCTCCTCCCTTCCCCTGTCTCTTTCCACCTGCTCTACCCTCACTGCCAAATGCCCTCCTTCAACCCCCTGCACCCTTTCTTGGCTCCCCTGTCCTGCCCTGCTAACCGCCCCAGCATACGTCAACTTACCCTCCCTTCTCTCTCTCCGATCCGCGACCTGCTTCATCATCACCTCCACCCCCGAAACGCTACACTGTGCTCCCCACCACAACTACAGCACCTCGGCTTCACTCCCTCTCCACATTTCCCATATTCATGTTCCCCGCCACACCTAGCGCACCTCATCCCCTTCATACACGTGGTAGCTATATGGCCAAACCCCTGGCACCTATAGCACCTAAGAGGATTATGAACAAATTCCCTAACCCTATACATCCTACGCCCTACTAATACCTCGCTAGGAACAACCCCACCCTCAAACGTAATCACTACCGTCCCCGTCACTGCCCTCTCCGCTCCCCTCTTCATCCTTGCTGCACTCTTAACTATGCCATTACGCCTGTCCTCCTTTAGCTCTTCCACCAGCTGCTCTACTGTAACCTCGACCGGTACCCCAACTATCACCCCCTTACATCCCCCCCCCCTCTTCTCCCCTACTCTCGCCACCTTACTTATACCCACCCCCCCAATGCTCTGCATCTTCCTAGCCACCTCCACCTGCCCCTCACTACCACACCCTACGGCCAGATTCCCATCCCACAAAACGTTCACGTACTTTACCTCTCCTAATTGCTCGGCAATGAGTTTGGGCCACTCGAGCCTACCTACTTTCCTCTCATCCCTCTCCCCCTCAAGCCTGACCACTATATGGATCACTTCCGCTTTTGCCACATCTTTTCCTGCACCCTCGTCTCCCGGACCACTTGAGCTATCGTC